>NW_007731222.1:68960-111907 GCF_000696425.1 Galeopterus variegatus | reverse complement strand
CCACCTATGTCTCTTCCTGTAACTTCCTGGTCTGGAAAATAAATGCAGGAAGAGAACCCCACTTTGGGGTTAATTTCCTGAGGAAGGGATGCCTCTTGCTGGAGCATTCCCAGGGAAGTTAACCACTTCAGGGCTTCTCACTGCTCAGAAGAGATGGGCTTTGAGTAATCCTTTGCATCTCTGTCACCCAGTGGAAGTAGGTGACAAATCCGTGGCAGGGGCGAAGCAACACAAAACAACACTTGATAGGATCTTTGAGCAGCTAAACTAACACCCTCAACCAACCACAACTGAACTTCTTGCTTGGGGGAACAGAACAAACCCCTATCTGTTCCAGACATCATTGGTTAGGTTTCTGGTTATATGCAGTATAACATGTTTCTGGCAGTGTGAAGAATGGATCAATATTTCAAGGCCGACTTCATTTTAAGTCCAAAGCAATAGCCACCTCTCCAGGGGATATGCTCTGGGCAACACTTTTTCTCTACTCCAAGAAAGTGCAGCATAAGCCTCATCTTGGCATCTAAAAATGGTTTCATTTTTAAAGAATGTGGGAAATCATTAATTATGAGGTAAAAACTAATTTTCATTTGATCACTGCCTAATGAGAGTTTCCAAACTTTTCAACATAGTTAACTACCACATCACCGTGTAGGTTTGTTTCATTTTATCCTACATTCTTAGAAATTGTCTTAACTTTGTTTTCTAGCTCTTTGCATATTTTGTTTTAGTAATTTTATTCTAGTCTCTAAGATTTCTTTTCTTCCTTTGGTTCTTCCCTTTCTTTCTTTTTCTTTCTTCCCAACCCTCTCTTTGCTTCTTTTCAGATCTCTTTTAGAGGGTGTTTATTTAAAGCTGTCCTTTCCCTGTTCCCTAACGTATTCTTGTTTCCCTGTAGTTAGTTCTTATAAATTCAGAGTTGATTGTTCCTTCTCCTCATTCGCCAGTAACCTTACAAACACACTTACATTTAAGAAAGAGGACCTAGAAGGTTGACACTAGCTAGCATGGGTTTCTTCTGCTGCTTAGTAAGGTTTTTTACTTGCCTTTGCCCTTTCCCTCACAGGGGATTATAACAAGCTCTAAGCACATCAGTGTCCACTAGCAGGCTGGATTTTGAGTTTTTGCTGTCAGAGGGCTGGCTCTTCAAAAGCCTGAAGGAACACAGCTTTATTCTGGAGCACGAAGTACTAGTAACCTGAACTCTCCACAGATAGTTAGTGCAATTTCTTCAGTGCAGAATCCTTTCTCTTTTGCCTGAGGCTGACCATTGTGCTCCTGTCACTTTGCATGTGAGAACTAAGGAGGCAGATGGGACAAGGACAAAGTTGATCCCCTTACAGACCTTCAAATCTACGTCCACTCAAACACGCTGCCACTGTGTGAGCCCCACATCCCACCTTCACTTTCTTTCACTCCTACAGCCTCCGACCCCCAAATCCCTTGAGTATTCCACCTTGAAAATTGACAGATGTTTTCTCCAACTCCTCATAGTGTACTATGGGCTATGATTCCAACACTGTTTTCATCAGTCAACAGAAATCTCCCATTCCTGTTCACCTTCAGGAAGTTTGTTGAGATCTCTCAGCTCCTGGTAAATCCCCCTTCATTACGCTTTACTATACTATGAGTTCACTCTTTATTTCACTTTTATCTTCTCTTCTAGTGAAACCTTAGCAAGACAGAGGCATGCTGAACCACCATTTCTACCATAATTCTGTTAAAAGTCACTCTTTTCTCCTCTCCTCTTACTTGACTTCCTCACTGGCAATCCCCCCTCCCATATCCCCTGCTCTAGCCCTGGTCTGTGGATTCCTGTACCCTCACCTTCTGCTCTATTCTCCTGATTCTTTATTTCAGAAGCAAAGTAATCACTCTTGCAATATTAAAGCCTTCTGATGAGGGTGGGTAGAATGATTCAGAGGAAGAAAATAAGAATTGAGCATCAGAGTTAGACTACTATTTAGCAGTCAGAGAAAAGAGAGATGCTGATAGCACTCACATATTGCTAATTTTCACCACGCCATGCCTATTTTTCTGCCTTCCATCATTAGTTTATAGGATCCTTGAAAGAGATACTGTACTTCAAACACTACTGTGATCCTGGAACACTGAAGGTATTCAATACATGCTGGAACAGAAAATAAGGTATAATAGTAGTATCATTATCTACTTGATACAATTAGAAAATAAAGTCTAAAAGAGATAAAGTAATTGGAATGAAGTCACATAGATTGCATATGGCAGATCCAGGGCAGTGAGTAGCTGTGAGGGGCATAGAAAGCTCTGAAGACACATATTCTTTGTTGCTTTTCAATGCATAAACCTGACGGTCATTGGTTTAGGTCAAAGATTTCAAAATATGAAGGTATCCCCTCTGACGTCCACAGTGTTAAGCAATTCAGGCAAGAGAACAGAAGGGCCAGACATACTATGTATCAGACTAAAAAGCTGAGTAATCAGGTAACTGAAAAAATCTGTAGCCTTTATTCTAAAGGTCTAAAACAATATTCAGGAAGTCCACAATGCATCCAACCAGAGGCTGGAAAGTTAATTTGGAAGAAGTCTGGAGCCTTTAGTTTACAGCTAAACAGATGTAGTCTTGTTCCTTCTATATAACAAACAACTCTCTTGTTTCCCCCTATCCTGAACACTAAAGATGCTGTACATTGGAAGTGAATGAGTGAGACTTTCTGGAATGAAGCTTCTTGGAGCATCCCTGAGGCAATGGCCACCACGTTGTGCTGTCTTATGGGTAGGGTGAAGAGGCTGGGAGTAAAATCATAATCACAACCCTGATGATAGCAGGCATTTCTTCAGCATTGCAGTCACCCTCTGCTTAGATTTCATGAAGCAATACACTCTCTCGAACGCTGATAAACAACATGATGTTGTCCTTGATTTGCAGAGGCGTCCCAACTCTGTTTAGCAAATTTAACATAGATCAGATAAAGTCACTGATTTATGATTTGTAACACAGATAGGCAGTGCCCATTGGATGTGTCTACATTGAAAAACTTTAGCCTTTCAGTGTAGAAATAGTTTTATTAAAATAAGTTAATTTCTTTTTAGTACAACCACTAGTTCACCAGGTTTAATTTTTGTTTTGGTTTTGATTTTGGCGACAGTTAACCATGTGTATGGTAAAACACTTATTCAAATAACATTTCTGAATATCTATTTTATACCATTCACGGTAGGTATAAATATAAATACAGGGACTCTATAATTAGAGAGTGTTGTGCTGGTTTTCTCTAGCCAAAAGGATTAATACAGGCAACTCCTTTAGATAAAAATTGAATCATTTAGATATTGTCCTGGAGATTTAAATATAAGGATGCTTAAAATCTGTCTCTTAAACAATCTTGCATATAGTCATGTCACCTTATGTTTTCCAATATTTTCTTTTCACCTTCTAGCAATTCACCAAAGTTCGTTAAGTCCCATTATAGAGAAAAAAAAAATCTGATGATTTATTTCTAACATATTTTTTTCACTGTTATTTCCAACAATGCAGCACAACAGTAGTTACACATCAAAGATTCAATAATTGGAAGAAATGTACCAGTTCAAAAAACAAACAGTAACTCATTCACCAAGAGAGTTGAGTAGATTTCAAATGTGAGAAATAAAGCTGCTTCTGAAATTAGGACACATTGAATCAAACTCTCCTACAAATAGGCCATTTGTAATATTCTAAATATTAAGGAATTTTCCCAAGAAGCCTCTGGAAATAGAAAATTACCAATAGCCAAGGAAGAAGCTACCTTGTTCTATTCCTGTTCTAGGAAATAATGGACCTCCAGTAAAGAAAACACAACAAACTAAACAGCAAACAGAGTTGTTCCAATTCCCAGCAAACCTAGCTGGGAACCCAACATAGTGTGCTTCGACCATTCTCCAGTCCAAGACTCTTCCAGAAACATGCCACTGAGTGGAACAGAGGAAACAGTACAGAAAAGGAACTACATGATACATTACTTACACAGGCTTCGACCAGCATGAATGGGCCAAAAAAAGGTTAGCACCCTCAAAAGTTATCTTGATTGGCTTTAGAGTTGTCACCCATTTCTTATGAAACACAAATTCCCCCTTCATGAGCTCACTGCGTTGTTTTTGACATAAACCCCTTCTGATATCTTTTCAAAATGAACAGATGGAATCACACTTAAATCTGCCATGCATTGCTATGTATATTATTTGCAAATAATTTCTCACTTTAATCTCATTACCATAATGTATACACCAGCAGAAGTGGTACATTCTAAGTTTCACTCTTTATCAAGAGGCTTGAATTCTACTTGACTAAACTCCTACTGTGTGCTTGTATGACCTCAATTTTCTGATTGCAATAAAGCAGAATATCCCACCATCCTGAATGTATTTATTTATTCCTTGTTCTCTCACTCTCCTCTCTCTCTCGGTATAAGGTTTAATTGACCTGTATGTTTTCTCTTAAATTTAACAATTAATTAACCCTAGGCTCCCCTCCCTTTAAGAAAATGGCTTAGGCAGGAAAAGGAAAAAATAATTTAATATTATTTTTCAAGCATATCCTCCACTGATGTGATAAATTTTATTAAGAGTGGGTGAAGTGCTGGCCGGTTGGCTCTGTTGGTTAGAACATGACATTGGAACACCAAGGTCAAGGTCATACCAGTCAGCTGCCAAAGAAACAAACAAACAAAAAAGAGTGGGTAAAATGGAAATAACCTTTAAATAAAATCAAATAAGTAGATACAGAGAAGGTGGCCTGATTCTTGGTGGTGGTAAAATATAGTCTAAATTTTGGGATTAAGTTCAGAGTATTATTCAACCTGAAGAATGATTCCCTATGAGTTATACCCGAAGGCACAACAGTAGAAACTGACAGAATTTCGATATGAAAAAGAAGTGGTGGTTGGAGACGTTGTTCTTGCTTCTGCTGAGATGGATAGATTTACGGTTGGACAAACATCCATTAAGAGTATGAGAGTAAAGCTGGTTAAGCACAGGAAATGAAAGAACCAACGCCTACAGTGAGTCTGAAGGAAAAGGGCAGGGGATCTGTACTTTCTGCAGAGCAGGAGCTGCTTTTCCAATGCTGATCATTACACATCAACAGCTACCTTTCTGAACAACTCAGTTGCAGGTGTGTTTATGGATAAGATCCATTATTTAGAGAGCAACACAAGAGAGTTAAATGGCCATATTTATATTCTTACAGGGTGGGAAATTGTGTTATTTTATCTGGCTGTTTATAATGAATAGATCAAAAAAATTAAGTTACAGGGACTAGAAAATTTCCTGGCAAGGAAAGGACTCAACATGAGTGAATTCCTTTCACTCTACTTTTTGTTTGTTTGCTGTTGTTGTTGTTGTTGTTGTTGTTGTTCACTCTGTTTTTTGTTTGTTTGCTGTTGTTGTTGTTGTTTTTGTTGCCAATTTTAAGAAACAATGTGCTGGTCCTGAGTAATATGCAATTGAAAGCAAACATAGAATCAGCTAAATTCAATCAAAGTATGGGTGTCTCATATATGTTAAAATAAGGTAATCTCTGTAAAATAGTCAATCATTTCTTCTGTTTTTGCTTCTTGACAGACTGCTCTGGAGATATGTAAATTATCGATTCCATCTGGTTTATTGCCATCAGGCTGCTGAGTGTTTGTATTTTTGAAGGCAGGTGTGAATAAAACTAAGTTACTTTCCAGAAAAGCTGCAAAGTAAGGTTATAAATCTGAAGTTTAATTCTCCTTTTCCAGATGCCACCCCTGACAAAAGCTTACACAGGGAAACATACTACCTGTTAGGGTCTGCTAAAGTGATCAGCTGAAGGGGAAATTACCAAGCAACAGGAATAATCAACTGTTCCAAAATATCTTTCTGAATGGCAAAGAAAGGTAGAGTGAATTATACTTTTGTCTGATTTTTTTTTTCTCTCTCTCTCTTTTCATGGGGGGAGGAGGAGAGGTAAAGATAAGTCTGATGATGTTGCTTGCATATAAAATAGAGTTTTTCCATAGTCTAAGGTAGGATTGATTGTGAGGTTTTTTCCCTTCTTATACTACTCTTTTCAGTCTCTTTATTTACCTACTATCCTTGCTCCCATCATCTGACATAAAGCCAATCTGCTTAAATACACAATTTCCAAACTAAATGGAAAATGATAAGGAGAAATATTTTTTAAAATTCACTTGTTTACATCTCAAATTTAATGCACAAAAGAGTTGACTTATGTATGTGTGTATGTATATATACTCATGTCCATATTTTGTGATAGATTGAGATATATTGTCTATATGTACACAGATGTAATATAACTCTGCATAAAAATGAAAAAATATTTATATATACACTTGCAAGTATATACATAAAAATTATATTATCTATTATATGTGCACTTATAAAATCTCTATGCTGTGTAAGCAATACACATATCGTACATAAATATGTATTCTTTACATGGGATGAAAGTAAATGTTATTTTCCCCCTAAAAAAAAAAAAGAACACATAGATGGGCCGGCCCAGTGGCGCACTGGATAGTGCGCCACTTGGGAGCGCAGTGGCGCTCCCGCCGAGGGTTCAGATCCCATGTGGAGACCGGTTCCCGCTCACTGGCTGAGCGCGGTGCGGGCGCAACACCGAGGTTTGCGATCCCGTCACCAGTCAGTAAAAAAGACAAAAAGGAAAAAAAAAAAAAAGAAGACATAGAGAAAAAAAGGAAAACAATGGTAATATAGAACACACAAAATAAAATGATGGGAATAAATGCCTATATACCAATTTTTTAAAAAGTTAAAAATTTACATNAATATCTTTCTGAATGGCAAAGAAAGGTAGAGTGAATTATACTTTTGTCTGATTTTTTTTTTCTCTCTCTCTCTTTTCATGGGGGGAGGAGGAGAGGTAAAGATAAGTCTGATGATGTTGCTTGCATATAAAATAGAGTTTTTCCATAGTCTAAGGTAGGATTGATTGTGAGGTTTTTTCCCTTCTTATACTACTCTTTTCAGTCTCTTTATTTACCTACTATCCTTGCTCCCATCATCTGACATAAAGCCAATCTGCTTAAATACACAATTTCCAAACTAAATGGAAAATGATAAGGAGAAATATTTTTTAAAATTCACTTGTTTACATCTCAAATTTAATGCACAAAAGAGTTGACTTATGTATGTGTGTATGTATATATACTCATGTCCATATTTTGTGATAGATTGAGATATATTGTCTATATGTACACAGATGTAATATAACTCTGCATAAAAATGAAAAAATATTTATATATACACTTGCAAGTATATACATAAAAATTATATTATCTATTATATGTGCACTTATAAAATCTCTATGCTGTGTAAGCAATACACATATCGTACATAAATATGTATTCTTTACATGGGATGAAAGTAAATGTTATTTTCCCCCTAAAAAAAAAAAAGAACACATAGATGGGCCGGCCCAGTGGCGCACTGGATAGTGCGCCACTTGGGAGCGCAGTGGCGCTCCCGCCGAGGGTTCAGATCCCATGTGGAGACCGGTTCCCGCTCACTGGCTGAGCGCGGTGCGGGCGCAACACCGAGGTTTGCGATCCCGTCACCAGTCAGTAAAAAAGACAAAAAGGAAAAAAAAAAAAAAGAAGACATAGAGAAAAAAAGGAAAACAATGGTAATATAGAACACACAAAATAAAATGATGGGAATAAATGCCTATATACCAATTTTTTAAAAAGTTAAAAATTTACATCCAACTCATTTCTGAAGGTATGTGGGATTTCTCTGCTCTAATCAGATAATGTACCATTTATGATTTAATGGTTTATTAATTGCATATTGAATTAATGGATTTAAAATGACTTAATTTATTAGAATTTGAAAATAATATTGAAATATGGAAATAATCATCTCTATTAGTACACTTAAAACAGTTTCTGCACTACCAAGGCATACAAAAAACCAGGTTTGTTCTGGGCAATGGTCCAAACACAATAAGCTCTGAGTATGGCTATTAGCACAAAAGAGATTATACACCATGTAAAATATCAAAAACTGTCACATGTGCTACGATAATCCAGAAAAAAAATATGCTTATTCTTACACTTTTGTTAAAGCCTCTAAGATTTCCTAGTTAGTTATTAGTAGCAACTTTCCAGGGTTTTGTTCTGGAATAACGTCCTATTCTCAGGTAGCATCTACATATTCTGTCAACAAAATATCTGGTGTCTCTTTGAGCTATGGAACCATTTTAATTTACTTCTTAGGGGGAAAAAAAATCCCAAAATACCAAGATAAGAGAAGGCAAATACATTTTTAAACTCATTTTGGTACAGTGTAAAAGTCCTGAGATTTAGATCAACGTGAATGTAAGTTTCACTCCCAGTCTCCGCCAGTTACCAGCAGTGTGTTACTGAGAAGACCTGTTAACTCCCATGAGTCTCAGTTTTGTCATATGGAAAATGAGATTGTTGTGGGATTGCTCTGAGGATTAAATAAGATAAAGTATTAAAAAGTATTAAATAAGATAAAGATAATGTCTAGCTCCTGTGTAGAAGATACTCAAATAATTATAGCTCTCTCCTCCTTCCAGTCCATTTACATTTTCAACCTCCAGGTAAAAAAGATACCTGGTCTTTTAGGATATGGGTATGATCCTCTCCCTTCTCTGAAAGCATCTGGCAGATAGGAGGTGCTCAATAAACATGAGCTCCTTGTCAAATTTCTGTGTGCCTCACCAGACTGCAGGCATTCACTGGGGCACAACCCCTCTCATATATTACCTGACTCCATCCACGCAGCAACTGCGAAGCAGACCAATTCCAACCTTCCTCATTCCTCAGTGAGTCAAGCTGAGATAATAGAAGACTGCATGGTGTCTACAAAACTGGCTTACACAGCACCTATTTCTGGGGTAGATAAGCATGAGAGTGTACCAGTGCAGATATACATACTGGCAAGGATGAAATTCCAGAATTTTTACCTCTCGTTTGTTGGTTAAACCTCTTGTTTCCTCCAAAACTAGAGAATCACTATTATAATTGTGGGCAAATGAAGGATTCATAAAAATGAAATGCTTTTAATTTTTCAAGGCCAAACGAATGAATTTGTGTGTGACACTTTCAGCAGTAATAAAGCTAAGATTAGCAGAAAAGAGAAAATAATTTTGTCTTTCTTGTTTATATAATTTATATACTGTGTAACCCTATAAAGTTAAGCATCACTAGCTCACATACTCTGCTTTATTGGGGTTATTCATCAGTGAATATGTGAATGAGTCTATTTTAAGACACACAGTTCATAATAAAAATTTTTAAACAGATAATACTTTTGAAAATATTAAACCAATGTATTTTTTATTCATAATAAATCTGCTTCCTTGTGACTCCTCACCCATTAAATGCATAATATTCATTATTTAAGGAGGTTGTTGAATATTTCCTAGAACAAATAAAGTATTATTGAATGTTGAGCTTCAAAATTAAATTATTCTTGACTTCACAGCTAGATGATAGTCTTGAGAACCAAGCTTTGCTGGGAGGAATATGTTTTTTCTAAATTCCAAAATCTTCTTTTTATATTGCAAGAGCCAAATGTGGATGTCAGTGCTTGGATTTTTGCCCTCAGCCTCAGTGCACAGAGAAGGAAGGCTATTAGGAAGGGATCCGACACACAGGACGAGGACCCTTCTATGCGGGGAGGACTTTAAGAACTCTGGAGGAGATGCAATTAGGGTAACACTGCCTGGGTCCCTGAGATAAGCCAGGTGTTCCCACCACCCAGGACCAAAGATGGAAGAAGGGGGAATGAGACAGTAGGAAGTGAAAAGCAATGGGAGAACATGCCTCTTTGCTCTTTGAAGCTATAGCCAGAGCATGCCTCAGAGGGGTCCTGCAGCCACTTGGTGGACCACAGTAGACCAGACACAATAACATAGCATGTTTAGGCAGAGGTAACACCCACACCCAAGCCTCCATATGGCATGGCTGAGATTCAGACCTACAGGAGGCAGGTATAGCAGGTAGCTAAGAATTACAAAGCATCTTATCTTCCAGAGGGTTGAGGAGAGAAGAAATGGAGTGGAAAGCAGTTGGACGGCAGGCAGAAAATGCACTGAGTCTCAGGGGTGCAGCCATTCAAACAGACACTAAACTGCCACACCCCGACCCAAAGTCAGTAAGAGCCAACATGAGGTGCCTTTACTTCTCCTCCTACTATTACAATGTTACCTGAACTTTGCCTGATGTCAAGAAACTAGTCAGGGAGAAGGGAAGAAAAGGAATGAGAGGGAAAATGCCCTGAAAGATTAAGCACACTCCTCCAAAAAAAAAAAAAAAAGTATTTTACATTGAAAAAGACTAATTTTGAATGGGCCATTTTGTGGTGGGTGTTATTTGGTATTTACTACTGAGGGAAAATGGGGACTATTGAGCAAGATGAGATAAGTCATATAAATTAATTTTATACACATCTGAGTTATACCCTTTGCTAACCTTCAAAGGACCAATCAAGATTCTGGTCTGCCCGAAGCTCAGGGCTTAAATTGTGTGAATTAGGAATTAGAAAGATCATTTGTCTACTAACCTTACAAGATTATATGGCGTGTCAGAATTTTCTAAAATAGAAAATAGTCTTCAATTAACCCTATAAAATCCTATCGGGTGTTGTTCTATGTATCCATTTCAAGTTTGTGTGTGCATTGCAGCTCTTGTGTTTGGGGGCTTTACTAGCAGAAGCATCAAGTCAAGCTCATCATTTATTTTGTCCAAAAGAGACAAAAAATGTGAATATGCAGAGACCCTAATCAGCCCAACTTCTAGAGCCACAAATTAGCAAGCTAGGCTAGGATTAATTTATATTGTACAGTACAAGAGCTCTGAAAAGAGAAAAAAGAAATTAGCCTGGCAAATCCTAACGTATCTATTTCAAATCCAACATTACTAATCTAAAATGAGGATTTGTTTTTACTTCAGTAGATCTTGACTATAATGTACTGAACATTCTCAAAAGTAACCCATTAAAACCAGTGACTTAAATTAAGTTGCCTTAGAAACAGATCCCGAGATAAGGATTTGAGTGTAAGTGGTTTATTAGGGAGCTGATACCAACAGGACCAGTAGGGAAGTGGTAAAGGGAGACAGGAAATGGAAGGAAATTCATACATAGTGAGGTTATGTGCAGTAAGATCATTGTGGATGACTGAAGCTCAGTCCCACCAGGAAACTCAGAATGAACAGGTCACTCTTCAGAGCTACATCACCTAAAGTATAAGGAAGACAGTATTTATTCTTCAGCTGTCATTTCTCATTAATTGAGAACTGCTCCTGAGAGCATCAGCTCCCCAGCACTTCTGAGATGCCCCAGGCCGGAACCAAGTGTGACTAAGAAAGCAAAAATACATGAGGCAGAAAGCCATCAGAGTTCACACAACAGGAGAGCCAGCAATTAGGCATTTGTGAAGCTTAAAAGTGGAAAAGAGTGAATCGGGCATTTCGGGAAACAGCAAAAAATGTCTCTCTTACTGGATGAAGAGGAACACTAGAAAGGACTATTGTTCTGGTAGAGTCTACACAAAATGTAACCTTATAATATATAACCTTATCAGAACAGATTTATTTAGCTTGTGGATTTGCACTACCATTTTGTCTTATTATTCTTTGACATTCCACTCAACTGAGTAGATTCCTAAGAAGGTTGCATGATTTTGTAAAAATTGGCTACTGGAACCCAAAGTAAAATTCCTCTCTGTATGTGCCTAAGAAGATGAGGTTTGGGGCAGGCCAGTTATATTTAAGAAAAAAGAAGAAAGCAAAATTTTTAACTCTCTGGTTTATTAGGTATTTAAAATTTATAGTACTTATTGGGAAAAGATGGGTTACATATCTTTAGAATTGAATTTCAGGGCCGAGCCCATGGCGCACTCAGGAGAATGCGGTGCTGGGAGCGCAGCAGCGCTCCCGCCGCGGGTTCGGATCCTATATAGGGATGACCGGTGCGCTCACAGTGCTCACTGGCTGAGCGCGGTGCAGCCGGTCTCAAAAAGGACAAAAAAGAAAAAAAAAAGAATTGAATTTCAAATTGTGATTATTACTGATTAAGAAACATAATCACAAATCATTTAAATTAAATATGCAACTATGCTTGAACATTAGTTAAAGAAGGCTGCTTAATTTAACTCCACAGTGGGGCAATTTACTTAGAATAAGGATTTTTGAAGAAAGTCTCAAGGGGGAACAGGATGTGTGTGTGTGTGCATGTGTGTGAGAGAGAGAGAGAGAGAAAGAGAGAGAGATTCTTTTTCTTTTTTTTTTTTTTTCCCCCAAAAGAAAAATTAGTTGCACCACCAATGTTGGGAAAATAGAATAGTTTGGTCAGGGCCTTCACCTTGGGTCCAGTTGGGTGTGGTTTAGCACATCCATTGTAAGCAAAGTGTGTGTGTGTGTGTGTGTGTGTGTGTGTGTGTGTGTGTGTGTGTGGAGTTAGTGCACCTTTGTGCCAATGTATCTTTTTAGTTTTGTTGCTATTTGTGTGGTCTTCAGAGAGAGAGAGAGAGAGAAGAAGAGAGAGTAGAAAAAGGAGTATTAGTGAAGAAGGCAGGCGGGGTGTCTGCCCCATTAAGCCATGCTTTCCAACCTATGGCTCCAAGGACCTTTTGACTGGTTACCTAGCTCACAGACCTGCGGTAAGGGGTCTAGTGACCCAGCCTGGCATGTGTGGGGTCTGGGGACCCAGCCTGGTGTATGAAAGGTTTGTGATCCTGTCTGTGAATGGGTTTGAGGGGTCTGGGAGCTCCAGACCCAGCCCTAGCTCAACAATCAGCCCAGTTGGTGCAGGATTACTGGCAGGTAAGTAAAAGAGCCCAACAACTGGTGTGGTCGCCTAGCTTTACAACTGGTGTCACGAACAGGATTAAGAGAGCTACAACTGGCAAAGTTGACAGGATTCCAGACATTAGCCCTAACCTTAGTAGTGGCTCCACAACTGACCTCTGGTTACACATTATCTCTGGGGTCAGAAGGTCAGAATAGTTGAGCTTAATTTATTTCAAAGCTACAGTAAATGAAACTTCTAGAATTTACAAAAGGGAATATTTTAGATGGTATCAGTGGAAAGGATAGGAGACAAAATCTGAAGAATATCTAAGGAACATGCCCACGTGTCCTTCTCAGTAAACTGACCCAGATTTTAGAAGACAATAGCAACTGAAACAGAGACTCAGCATGATTAAATCCTTAGGAATTAGACAAGTTCTAACCACTCTCCTAAAATTACATGCACGATTACATGTATAGAAAAGTAGCACTTACTTACCAGGAGAGGAAAATTTAGAAAAAAGTCTGGATCAATCAGTACCTTAATAACATATGCTGGCACTAACATTCCTTTATGATAATCAGTTTAAAGACTTTGGCTGGTAATATCTGCAAACATCATATACTTCTTTAAATGCAGATACCTTTAAAGTTTTGAATTTTTTCTTACAAACTGCAGTGTTTAGAAAAATAATTTTATAAAATAAAAAAGTAAGTACATCCCTAAAACTCCTTGAGTATTGTTATGTCTCTCCAATACAAGGTATTTAGCATACACTGAGCAGCATATAAAGGAATTAATGAGGCCTAAGAAAATTAGCATGCAGGTCAGTGGAATGAGAGAAGAAAAGTGCCTGCAAGCCAAAAAGGTTTTCTCATTGAGAGAAGCATGTAGGTGAACTTCATGGTACAGAGAGCATGGCCAAGTTACTGCCCTCAGGCAACAAACAGGTTTAAATGTTGTTGTACATTTAATATAAAAACATTTAAAATTAATAAGGGTTATTTTTAAAGTAACAGATTTAATGCTTGAACTAGCAAGTTATTTAGCCTACCTAAAAAGAAACCTGTCTATTAACCATTATTAATGATTAAAATCAAATGACACCAGTAAAATACGTGAAAATCAATATTTATTTGGAAGAAATTAAAGGAAAAATTTCTAGCAACTTCTAAACTAGGAAAAAGGACATTTACCAAGTTTTAATTCATGAGCATACCTACATTCCATGCTACTATTTACTAATTAACTATTTCTTAAGTGGCAAACAGCCCATGTATTCTAATTTTCATGTGGATATCCAGTAAATAGTTCTTATATCATTAGACTAAACCACTATGTTTTTAAAAAGAAGAAGGAGGAAGTGGTAGTAATCACAGTATTTGACAGTGGTAAATGTCCAAAAATGTTACTTTTACCTAAGCAAGTTATGTTCACATTTCTATGATTAAAACAATAAAATAAAGACTGGTATATGGAAAGATATAAAAATATGACATTGGGTTTCATTTTTTGTGGAATGAAGAAAGTTGCTGTTATGTTTTTTTCAACTTCGGGTAAGTGAGGGAAGTCCACCAGTCTCCAAGGTTTTAATTTCTGGGACCTCTTGAGAATAAGTGTTGTATTCAGAACTGCCACAGCAAACTCATATTAACTAGAGCACCACAAAAGTGTTTTATTATTCCCTCTCGTGCAATGCTTCAGCTTTTACTGAAACTTGTATTAATTTTTGCAAAGTATCCAGCTTTAAAAATAGCATTAAAACTAATAATACTTTTCATTTTTATGGATTATTTGAAATCCTTCGAATCTATAAAAATGGTTTAGAAGATATTATGACTCATTCATCAAAATGAGCCTAAGTATAAAAGGATTTACTGAGAAGGTAGCTATTCATTCATTGCCTAGTACTCATATATGTTAGTCTAAACTAAGCTTCTAGGATAAAGTGCTAAATGCGAAAGGGAGAGTCCCTATCTGCAATAATCTTTAATTATATTGGGAAGATATTTAATGAACATGTAAGCAAACAAAACAAGAACACAAGAAAACTTGCTATGGCAGTGAGTATTATGAAGGATGATGTGTTAAATAATATTACAAGTTGGATATAGGTACATTACTCAAGGATTTTCTATGAGAATGCTGTTTTTGAGCTAATACTTGAGCAATAAAAAAAGAAGCAACCATGGATGTGTTAAATAATATTACAAGTTGGATATAGGTACATTACTCAAGGATTTTCTATGAGAATGTTGTTTTTGAGCTAATACTTGAGCAATAAAAAAAGAAGCAACCATGGAAAGAGCAGAGGAAGAAAGAATAGTAAAAAAATGGCAAAAACAGCAAATGAAAATCAAGACTAACTGTACCACCATGAACTTAAAGAAATTAATGAAACAATCAAGAATTCTGAGAAAGTATTTTTAAAATGAGAGGATATAAAACAGGAACAGGCAGAGCTGAAGAAAGAAGTGATGGAGTAAAATGAATTGAAGCTTTCATTGGAATAAATAATTTTGAAGATACAGTGAGATTTATAAATGATATATGAATGATTATTGATAAAAATAAACAAATAAAAATCAAATTTTAAAAGTTCAAAATTATTAGAGATAAAGTGATAGATATGGAAAATTCAATACGTACACAATTGAAATCTCCTAAGAGATAACTTAATTAATAGAGCCAAAAAAGTTTTAAATTAAAAATATAAATTAATAAAACCTTGCAGAAATAAAAGAATACTTGAATCTAGCGGTTAAAACGGTTTATTTTGTCCCAGGAAAATTAACACAGAACAATCAACATTGAAACATATGCAAGTAAAGTTATTGGACTTCAAAAACTAAGAAAGATGCTCAAAGAACAAAATTAAGTTATTCATCAGGGCAAAAGGAAAAGTCAGGTAATAGTTTCAAACTTATCTACAGCAACATTCAAAGCTAGATGACTTGGAGAAACACCTACAAGTTCCTGGACCAAAAAAAGAAAAAAAAAAAAAAGTAGACAGGGCCAAGAATTTTATATCCAGCCAACCTGTCTTTTATGCATACATGCAACATTCAATAATTCAAGAAATATAATCCCATGAGGCTTTCTTGAAAATATTAGTAGGTATCCTGTCCTGTGAAGAGTACTACATGAATACTGCAATGTTTTTTCTCTATGGCTTCCCAATTTTTAATGTTTTATTCTTACCATTTTCTATTATTTTATCATGACTAAGTAGCAAAAAGTAAAGTCATTCTTACTGCTTTCTAAATGAGAATCCTGCCATGTCTCTGTTAACTAATACATAAGTATATAAACTGAGGCATAATGAATACATTTAATTGTAGGACTAAGAATAAAACAACTTTGGATTGCAATGAGCAATGTTGAATATAGTAATTATCCTGATTTGAGCATCACATATTACACACAGGTACTGATATTTCAACACTGCACCCTCCACATATGTACAATTAATTATGTTTCAATTTAAAAATTCAATGAAAAAATAAAACAATTGTGGAGATCATGATGACAGAAGAAAACAAACTTTTTTACCAGTATTATTGTTACCTACAAATACTATTACAAACAAATGTTTGGAAAAGAGAAAGAAGAGTGACAGAATGGCAAATGGATTGATATCTTTTATAGAAATGACAACAGATTTTATGCTGATTGACCCATCAAATAATAGGGTGCATCAGTGAAGATAGACTAACTAGGTTAAGTTGCAAGAACAACCAGTCTCCACATCTCAGTGGCTAACACAATAAAAGTTTATTTCACACTCATGCTAAATGCTTAGAATGGGTGAGTTGTGGCTCTTCTCTGCATTATCTTTACTCCAACCCAGACTGACAGAGAACTACAATCTGAAACACAACAGACTTAATGGCAGAGGAAAAGGGTTTCACATCAGTAATGTCACTTCTACTCACAAATCACTGGCAAGATTGCATCACAGAAACTCACTCAAACACAAGATTATCAGGAAAGGAAATCATACTGTGTGCCCAGAATGAGAAAACTAGAACACATGGCCAAGAGCAGTAAGTGCTATCATATCAAGACATAAGTATGTTTAAGTGAATTAAAAGTAACACCAAAATGCCTAATAAAAAATAATCAGGTAAAATTAGAAAGTTGATGACAGGGAGAAAGCCATGAGGAAGTATACTCATGGGAGTTATACTCAAAGGAGAAGTGTACTCATAGAGGGGAGTTGGTAAATATGGATTAATGAAATGGAGAATAAGTATACTATAGATCTGTGCTATCCATTCAAGTATCTATTAACCACATATATTGAAATTCAAGTTTAAATTAATTAAAATTAAATTGAATTAGAAATTTAGTCCCTCAGTCACATGAGCCACATTTTACCTGCTCAGTAGCCAACATGCAGTTAGTGGCTATTGCTCTGAACAGCACAGACACAGGGCATTTTGACCATCTTAGAAAGTTTTGTTTTATAGTGCTGCCATCAATGCTTGCTACTATAAATTTCCAAAATAAAGAAAAATTATTACTCTTTTGTATTATGAGAATGAAAATGTGCATGTACAAAAGCTGTTAAGAGATTAAACAAAAATTTTAAAAATAGAAATTACAATGTAAGATATGATATAAGACTAAGAAAAATTACTTATCATAGCAACATATGTGACTATAACAATTAACGTACTCAGATAAGATCATGTATATAAACCCAAATATATATAAATATGAGAAATAAAAATTGCTTATATTTTTGAATGCTTACTATGGGCCAGTCAACTAACATAAGCATGTGGCATATATTATCTCATGTAATTATTATAACAAGTCTATGAGGTAAGTGATATGAACGTATTTGTTTTACATGTGATAAAACCAAGACATTGAAATGTTAAATAACTTAATAAAGAGTACAAAGCTTAAAAGTAGCAGAGGCTAACTGTGAAGACTGGCAGTCTAGTTCCAGATCTTGTCCTCTTTAACCCACTTACCAAAATTGGCATGAACTTGAAGATAATGCAAGCTTCAACAAACTTCATGATTAAAATAATTCAGAGTATGTTCTCTGACCCCAGTGGGATTAAGCTAGAAATCAAAAAGATAACTAGAAAATCTCTAACTGACCAGAAGTTTAAAATATACTTTATACAATGCATTGGTCAAAAAGAACTTTGAAACCAAAATTTAAAATTTGAACTGAATTAGTAGAAAGATACCACAAATCAAAACATGTGGGATGCAGCTAAAGCAGTGTTTAGAGGGAAATGAGAAGCCTTACATGCATATATTAGAAAAGAAGGGAGATTAAAAATCAATTATCTAAGATTCCACTTCAATAAGTTTGAAAAATAACAGTATACCAAACCTAAAAATGGGAAGGGAAAGAATAACGAGGAAGTGCTGAAATCAACAAAAGAGAAAATCAAACTTAGAGTAGAGAAAAACAACAAAACCAGAAGCTGGTTCTTTATAATCAGTAATAAAAATAATAAGTCCATGTTAAGATCTAGCAAGAAAATGAGAAAGAATTTTATTCAAGATCATAACGGGATTCTTTGAACAACTTTACACCAATATGTTTGCAAATTTAGATAAAATGATAAATTCCTAAAAAAAAAATCTTAGCCAAACTGATTTATTAAAAAAATAACATCTGAAAACCCCTACATTATTAAAGAAATTGAATCCATTATTAAAACCCTTCCCACAAAGAAAACCTAAGACCTGGATATCTTCACTGGTGAAGTCTTCCAAACGTTTAAGGGAAAAATAATACCAATTACACATAAATTCTTCCTGAGAATAAAAACGAAAAGGAAATTCTTAAAAATTTTTATGAGGCCAACATAACCTTGATTTCAAAGCATTACAAGCACATTACTAGAGAGAAAAAGAAAGAAAAATAAACCAGTTCCTCTCATAAACATAGGTGCAAAAATCCTGAATAGAGTACTAGCAAAATGAATGCAGAGATATATAAAAAAGATAATACACCTTGAACAATGGATTTTATTTTAGTAATGCAAGTATGGGTTAACACTTTGAATTCACCCTAAGTAATTTACTACAATAACATAATAAATGAGAAAAGAAATAATCTAATCGATAGGTGCAGAAAAAGCATTTGACAAAATTCAACACCCAATCATGATAAAAATTTCTTTGGAAACTGAAAATAGAAGGGAACTTTCTTAACCTAATAAAGAGTATTCATACAAGAAGCCTACAATGAACATCATTAAGACCATGAAATCATGCAAGCTTTCTACCTGAGATCATACATGAAACAAGAATGCCTGATATCACTAGTCAATATTGTACTACAGGTCTTAGTCCATATAGTAAGACAAGAAAAGTAGAAAATGGAATAAAGATTGAAAAAGAAACATAAAACTGTCATTATTTGCAGATGGCATAATGTTTATATAATCTACAAACAAAATATTAGAACTAGTATGTAAATTTAGTAAGATCACTAAATCCAAGATGAATATATGAAAATCAAGTTTATTTGTGTGTACTAGCAATAGACAAGTAGAAAATTACATTATACAATAGGATTTTTAAAAATCAACTAGCAAGGAATAAATCTGAGAATGGGATATGCTACATTCATTGAGATTCATTATTATAAAGATAGCTATTTTCCCAAACTAATCTATTACCCAACATAATTCCAAATAAAATTCCAGCAGATGTTCTGAAGAAATTGAAAAACTCTAGAAGTTATATGGAAATATAATAGTCAAATAATAAAGATAGTCTTGACAAAGAATAAAACTAGAGGATTTATACAACCAAGACTTATCGTATTATGTTGTGTAGGTGTAATAATTAAAATGCTGTGCTACTAGTACAGGAATAAACAAATAGACCAAAGAAATAGAATAGGTATTCTTGATAGAAGTCCACACAAACATGATCATTTGCTCTATTACCCTCCTGAGCAGAGGGTAAGAGATGGTCTTTTCCATAAATGGTGCCAGATCAATTGGATGGCTATATTGGAAAAAAATTAAATTGTGACCTATAACACACAGTATACACAATAATCAATGAATGAATTGATTAGATGAATTGTATAGCTAAGAGTGAAAGGTAAAACAATAAAGCTTCTAGAAGAAAATATGGTTGAAAATACTCATGTTCAAGAATAAGCAAAGGTTTTTTAAATAGGATATAAAAATTTCTAATTATAAATGGAAAATTTTGATGAATTGGATTATATTAATACTAAAAACTTCTGTTCATAAAAAGACACCATTAAGAGAACGAAAAAGCAAGCAACATATTGGGTACAAGACATCCACAATAAATGTATTTATTAAAACATTTATATACAAAATATAAACTGAATTCTACAATTCAATAAGAAAACAAAACTAATAGAAAAAAATGTGCAAAAGACTTGAACTACAACTTCAAAAAAGAGAATATTCGAACAGCCAGTAATGCATGAAAAGATGCTCAATTTCTGTAGTCATCAAGAAAAGGCAAATTAAAACCCCAATGCAATTATCACTACATGCTCACCACCAAAATGATTAAATGGAAAAATAAATAAGTAAAACAGATAATATCAAGTGTTCATGAAGATTAAAAGCATCTGCAAATCTCATTCACTGGCGACATGAGTATACTTGAAAGCACTTTGGAAATTAGTAGCATCTGTTTACTAAAGTTGAATATATGTATTCATTATTACAATTAAGCGGTTTCACTCCTAGGTATCTAACAGAAATATATACACATATGAACCAAAAGACTGCATTAAAATGCTCATAAAAGCACTATTCAAAATAGCTGTCAACTATCTAAATGCCTATTCACAATTCACTGGCTCCCATTAGCCCATAATCACACCAATGAATACTATACAACAATGAATATGAGTGATCTGCAACCCTACCTGCAAACTGTGGATGCATCTCACAATCATACTTACAGCAAAAATAAGCCAGACACAAATGAAAATAGACTGCATGATTCCAAAGTACAGTATATAAAAAAATACCTGCAAATCAAAATGAAAAAGGAAGACAATTCAATAGAAAAAAATGAACAAAAGACTTGCATAGGCAATTCACAAAAGAGGATATCCAAATGGTCATTAGGGAAATTAAATACACCAGAACAGTAAATTAAAATGACAGAAAATACTCAATGTTGGCAATGGTGTGGAGGAACTAGAACTTACACATTGACTGCTGGAAATGCAAATTGGTACAACCACTATTTTCTGTATATATTCACCAAAGTTAGCCCATACACATATTCCTGTGCTTTACAACTTCACCTGTTGGTATGTACACTACACAAATACGTACATATAGTCAACAAAAAATATGTACCAGAATGTGAATTGCAGCACTATTTGTAATGCCAGCAATCTGAAAATGTTCCATCAACAGGAGAATAGATATATTAATTATAGATTAATATATAATTATATAAATATAGATATATTAATATATATTAATTATTCCATCATATTGTATATGATGGAATAACACACAACAATGAGAATGAACTAATTATATTTATACATAGTATAGATGAATCTCACAAACATAATATGAATAAAAGAAGTCAGGCACAAAAGAGCATATATCATATAAATCCATTTTTAAAAAGTTAAAAAGAGGTAACACTATGTATGGTGATTACCCTTGATGGCAGGGAGAGAGGGTAGAGTAGTGACTCTGAGGGGCAGAAGGACACTTCTGGGTTTCAGGCAATGTTCTGAGTTTTAATCCGGATGCTAGTTACATGGGTATACTCCTTTTGTGAAAATTCATTAAACTGTACATTTATGATTTCTGCAGATTTTCATTGTTTTTTTTATACTTCAATACATAGTTTGCACAAAAATAGAAGAGAATTTTTAAAACTATGGTACTGGGAAGGAGAGAAGTGGCCTCAAAGAATTCTTAGGGTTTTTTAATTTTTGTTTGCTTGAGATTTTCATTGTTTTTTTTATACTTCAATACATAGTTTGCACAAAAATAGAAGAGAATTTTAAAAACTATGGTACTGGGAAGGAGAGAAGTGGCCTCAAAGAATTCTTAGGGTTTTTTAATTTTTGTTTGCTTGGTTTGTTTGTTTGTTTGTTTGTTTGTTTGTTTGTTTGTTTGTTTGTTTGTTTGTTTTGGCAGCTGGTATGGGGATCCAAACCCTTGGCCTTGGTGTTATAACACCACACTCTAACCGGCCAGCCTAGTTTTTCCGATTTTAAAAAGAGGGTTTATATTGCCAACCAATATTACACTACATCAAAATGACATGTTACATTCACTAAAACTAAACCATTAAATCAATAATATTGAATGAAAAGTTTACCAAACAAACTTATGTGGTCACACCCAAACTTAGAGAATGACATTTGACCACAAGAAGGAACTGTGGAAGCAGCTGACAAGTGGCCTTGCCACCATTATCTCATCCCTGAGGTAAACAAATAGCAAATACCACCTCCACCACTGGAGCAAGACCAGAGTAACCCATCTCCTTCCAGTTCCCCAGATCAACGCAACTTTGAACATTTCACCCATGTTATCTCTTCCTAACAACAACAAAAAAAACTTTATACATACAAGTATATCAAAACATTACATTGTATTCTGTAAATACGTACAATTTTTATTTGTCAACTATACCTTAATCAAGCTGGAAAACAAATTTTTAAATTTTAAAAATAAAACTTTTTAAGTGTATCTCTGACTTGAAATGCTGATATGTGAAGATGTGATGATCCTTGGGAATAAGATAGTTGTGTAGAAGAAGTTCTGGTTTTTACCATGAACAGAACTTTGTGGACTTTTTCATGGAATACATATTGTTTTCCTGAAGCCTTGGAACTCCTGCCTTCCATGCAGGTAAGCTTTTTCTTTTGAAATACTTTCTTCTCTGAACTTTCCTTTGACAATACAAACCCAGAAGCTATTAGATGAAAGATCAATAAATTTTATTATTGTGAGTTTCAATATATTATACAAAAATCTGTCTACCAACCCGTTACCTATGTACCTCTCTACCTTATGTGAAATAGACCCAGGCAAACACTAATTTTTTTAAATAATAAACCATTAAGGAAATATTTGAATTTAGGAAGCTGGGGACATAAGGATGTAGAAAAAACATTAAGACCTTCCTTCAAGGAGCTAACAGTATGATGAGAAAGATGGTGATATAAACAGATAAATTATTAACCAATGTGATGAGTGCTGTGATATGGGTGCCCAGAGGAAGAATTCCTCCACCCCCACCCCCAAGAAAATAGGAAGAAGTCAGTCAAATCTCTTTGATAAGTATTTAGTTAAAATATGACAGAATTACTAAACTAACATAAGACACAGAACAGGAGACCCTAACTAGCATTCTAAATTTTATGTAAAATTTTAGGAGAGAAAAGTATTTGCAAGAATAGGCCACATCTGCTATTACATTCACCACTATCAAAAGTTTGTTATAAGATGTGTTTATAATCTTCAGATTTACAAAAAGAGGTAAAGTGTCCACAAATCTAATAACATAAATGTTCTTTACCATAGTACCAGATATTAAGCTAGATATTTAATGTAATTTTCATATACAAGTATAAGCTAATTCACACAATGACTCTGAAAATTGGGAATTATTATAATATTCTTAAAGATAAGGAAACTGAGGCTCAGTGGATTTAAATTAGTTTCTCAAGGTCAAACAGCTGGCAATTAGACTAAGGACTCAAACCCTAGGCCTGTTTGTATCCAATATCTTCACCATTTAAACTGTATCACGTAACTGCCTAGAGTCTCTCAGCACAGAAATACACATTGTTCATGACAGAAATTAATACATCAGTGACATACTAGTGAAAGAACAGCTGATGTATGGAAGGGAGTGGAAGAAACAGTCCTGTGTCCTTCAGGTAACTGCCTAGGCATGCAGAAAGCTGGTCCCAGTAAGGAGTTAAAATATATAGCCAAGGTAAAGTAAATTAAAAGGGACTGAATGAATCAACTTCAGTTAGATTCAGAGAAAGATGCATTTATTATTCTGTATACCTTGGCATGTGTGATTGATGTCAATTTGAGGCTTTATAGAGTAAAAAGTGCTGAGGAACAAGCAAATCACTTTATTAATGTGCTATAAAAGGATAAATGAAGCTTGAGGAACTTTGTTTGCCCTAGACTCAGCACATTGGGAAGGCTGGCAAGGTAAACACCGCCTTCGGATGATCCATTGCACCTCCTACTCCATTTTTCATATGCAATCTTCCCTTTAGATTTCCTAGAGGTATTAATCCTCTGTGTTCACAATTTCAAAATACTTGATCTTACTTTGACACATCTCAAAACACTGGGTTAAGTAATTACTTTCATTTATCTACGTTCACAATTTCAAAATACTTGATCTTACTTTGACACATCTCAAAACACTGGGTTAAGTAATCACTTTCATTTATCTACCCTACCAACCTCCTACCAACCCCATATCCAAATGAGAGAGGGACTCATCAGGTGTCTTTCTCGGGACTTCTAGTTTCCTCGAATGCCTGAGAAATTAGGAGAAACAAATTAATGCTGTCGTAATGGGATTCACTAGCCCTAGGAAAGTCGAGCCCACCCCATTCACCAACACNTAAAACTATGGTACTGGGAAGGAGAGAAGTGGCCTCAAAGAATTCTTAGGGTTTTTTAATTTTTGTTTGCTTGGTTTGTTTGTTTGTTTGTTTGTTTGTTTGTTTGTTTGTTTGTTTGTTTGTTTTGGCAGCTGGTATGGGGATCCAAACCCTTGGCCTTGGTGTTATAACACCACACTCTAACCGGCCAGCCTAGTTTTTCCGATTTTAAAAAGAGGGTTTATATTGCCAACCAATATTACACTACATCAAAATGACATGTTACATTCACTAAAACTAAACCATTAAATCAATAATATTGAATGAAAAGTTTACCAAACAAACTTATGTGGTCACACCCAAACTTAGAGAATGACATTTGACCACAAGAAGGAACTGTGGAAGCAGCTGACAAGTGGCCTTGCCACCATTATCTCATCCCTGAGGTAAACAAATAGCAAATACCACCTCCACCACTGGAGCAAGACCAGAGTAACCCATCTCCTTCCAGTTCCCCAGATCAACGCAACTTTGAACATTTCACCCATGTTATCTCTTCCTAACAACAACAAAAAAAACTTTATACATACAAGTATATCAAAACATTACATTGTATTCTGTAAATACGTACAATTTTTATTTGTCAACTATACCTTAATCAAGCTGGAAAACAAATTTTTAAATTTTAAAAATAAAACTTTTTAAGTGTATCTCTGACTTGAAATGCTGATATGTGAAGATGTGATGATCCTTGGGAATAAGATAGTTGTGTAGAAGAAGTTCTGGTTTTTACCATGAACAGAACTTTGTGGACTTTTTCATGGAATACATATTGTTTTCCTGAAGCCTTGGAACTCCTGCCTTCCATGCAGGTAAGCTTTTTCTTTTGAAATACTTTCTTCTCTGAACTTTCCTTTGACAATACAAACCCAGAAGCTATTAGATGAAAGATCAATAAATTTTATTATTGTGAGTTTCAATATATTATACAAAAATCTGTCTACCAACCCGTTACCTATGTACCTCTCTACCTTATGTGAAATAGACCCAGGCAAACACTAATTTTTTTAAATAATAAACCATTAAGGAAATATTTGAATTTAGGAAGCTGGGGACATAAGGATGTAGAAAAAACATTAAGACCTTCCTTCAAGGAGCTAACAGTATGATGAGAAAGATGGTGATATAAACAGATAAATTATTAACCAATGTGATGAGTGCTGTGATATGGGTGCCCAGAGGAAGAATTCCTCCACCCCCACCCCCAAGAAAATAGGAAGAAGTCAGTCAAATCTCTTTGATAAGTATTTAGTTAAAATATGACAGAATTACTAAACTAACATAAGACACAGAACAGGAGACCCTAACTAGCATTCTAAATTTTATGTAAAATTTTAGGAGAGAAAAGTATTTGCAAGAATAGGCCACATCTGCTATTACATTCACCACTATCAAAAGTTTGTTATAAGATGTGTTTATAATCTTCAGATTTACAAAAAGAGGTAAAGTGTCCACAAATCTAATAACATAAATGTTCTTTACCATAGTACCAGATATTAAGCTAGATATTTAATGTAATTTTCATATACAAGTATAAGCTAATTCACACAATGACTCTGAAAATTGGGAATTATTATAATATTCTTAAAGATAAGGAAACTGAGGCTCAGTGGATTTAAATTAGTTTCTCAAGGTCAAACAGCTGGCAATTAGACTAAGGACTCAAACCCTAGGCCTGTTTGTATCCAATATCTTCACCATTTAAACTGTATCACGTAACTGCCTAGAGTCTCTCAGCACAGAAATACACATTGTTCATGACAGAAATTAATACATCAGTGACATACTAGTGAAAGAACAGCTGATGTATGGAAGGGAGTGGAAGAAACAGTCCTGTGTCCTTCAGGTAACTGCCTAGGCATGCAGAAAGCTGGTCCCAGTAAGGAGTTAAAATATATAGCCAAGGTAAAGTAAATTAAAAGGGACTGAATGAATCAACTTCAGTTAGATTCAGAGAAAGATGCATTTATTATTCTGTATACCTTGGCATGTGTGATTGATGTCAATTTGAGGCTTTATAGAGTAAAAAGTGCTGAGGAACAAGCAAATCACTTTATTAATGTGCTATAAAAGGATAAATGAAGCTTGAGGAACTTTGTTTGCCCTAGACTCAGCACATTGGGAAGGCTGGCAAGGTAAACACCGCCTTCGGATGATCCATTGCACCTCCTACTCCATTTTTCATATGCAATCTTCCCTTTAGATTTCCTAGAGGTATTAATCCTCTGTGTTCACAATTTCAAAATACTTGATCTTACTTTGACACATCTCAAAACACTGGGTTAAGTAATTACTTTCATTTATCTACCCTACCAACCCCATATCCAAATGAGAGAGGGACTCATCAGGTGTCTTTCTCGGGACTTCTAGTTTCCTCGAATGCCTGAGAAATTAGGAGAAACAAATTAATGCTGTCGTAATGGGATTCACTAGCCCTAGGAAAGTCGAGCCCACCCCATTCACCAACACAATGCTCCTGTGAAGCTTCTTGGCAACACTAGAAATTCATTCCTATATGTCTTAGAGTGTTTTATTGTTCAAGAGGGTCTTCTCAAAATGCTAATATACCAAATCATTATTAAATAAAACTTACATGGGAAGAGCTAAGAAAAAAAAGTAAAGAAGTGGTAGGAGCAGTAGAAGGAGTCAAAGGCACCCACGCATTTTCCTGGATCAACAATAAATGTCCTCTTAGGCTTCCAAAGTTCTTATAGGTAACCTTTCTTAACTTTCTCAAGTCCCAGGTCAAGTTTTTCTTTCCTTGAGAATAAACTTTTTCCTCCAGGCCAGAAGAAATGGTACATGTTGATTGGAACTGCTCCAGAGAAAGGTAGGTAAACACAGAAGTCATACAAGAGAAAATAAACTGTAAAAACCCTATCCTGCGGTGCTATTTAAGACCCCTAGGCATCATTGTGCAAATTAGAAAAAGGTGCCCTCTCTGGGTAGAGGGCTCCCATCCTTGCCAGGAGAAATCATAGAGTGCAGCAGAAACTGCACAACTAACTACACACAAGCTTTTCTGAGACCACTGTGTCGGTTTACAAAAGATTCTTCACATGCTCTAACAGGACTTCTTCAAACTATACTAATTAACTAAAAGAAAATTCTAATCTAGTAGGTTAAATTTTAAGTGCAAATTTCTGAAAAGTTAATGCTTGTTTGATATTTCCCCAGAATGTCTCTTAAAATTCACTGAGGAAATGGATGTTTTCTGTCACTCTGTAAGAATTTTTGGTTTCATCTACCCACACCTGTACACACAGACACACATGCACACACCCACATATACACTCACCAACACAACTACACACACTCACCTAGCCATATACAATCACACACAGAAACAACTATGTGTTAGCAAGAAACTGGTAAGGGGCCACCAAAAGTGGTTACACTATGTAATGTTGAGTATATTAATTATCCTGATTTGAACATCACATATTGCACACAGGTATTAAGCGTTATACCACACAGATATGTATAATCATGTTTCAATAAAAGAAATCAAATAAAGTGATTTTCTTAGGCACAACATGAAAAAAAACTATGTACACCCAAAAACATACCACACATACCCACACCCGTACACACTCACCCACACTCTTAGCTGCACACACACACACGCTCACCCACACACCCATAAACATGTTCACACACCCATACACCCTACGCACACGCAGAAGTACACACACTTACATATATCCACATACAAATTCTTTGTCGAGTCACTGATGCCACCTTCTTACCAACACTACACAACCACGAACCAAACTCTTCACTGAACATGTCTCCTTTCTCGCAAAGCTGCTTTCTCCAAGACCGTCGTCATGCATTAGAAATACATCTATGACAGCTTTGCCTAATTTTCTGGGTTTTAAACTTCCTTTATGCATCAGCTTTTATTTGTTCAACCAAAGAAATTAGAATGCCTTTAAAAATCTTTTTAAATAGTAATCAGTATCTGAAAATGTTTCAAAAATTAAACATTCACCAATCAATTTCACCTAAGCATTCACAGCATTGACCAACTAATTTTCTTACAAACTGCACTGCTATTCAGAATAACATGGAGATTGCTGAGGTTTGAAAGAGGCTAATAAATGATACTTACTTCTCTCCCAGATATAAGACAGTTAAGAGCAAAAATGTTAAGCAAAGATCAAATATCGGGTCTGTTATAGATTTAACTGGATTAGAGGAGATGGCTTAGGAGAATAAAGATCTTCCTAAAACTCCCTTTCCGGAATTAAATACTTAACCACCAATCATTAGCAGCACTGGAGAATGCAGTCTTTTCTCCACATAACCAAGAAAAGACCAAGTCTCTCTGCAGAGAGAAAACCCTCAAGGAGGATAGGGGAACAGTATGCCAACCATGCCCCATTCATTTTCCCAAATTCACCAGTGAGGTTAGTCCTTAGCAGCACTGGAGAATGCAGTCTTTTCTCCACATAACCAAGAAAAGACCAAGTCTCTCTGCAGAGAGAAAACCCTCAAGGAGGAAAGGGGAACAGTATGCCAACCATGCCCCATTCATTTTCCCAAATTCACCAGTGAGGTTAGTCCAGTCTCCTCTCATGAAGAAAAGCAAGGGGCACAGAGGGGAAGGATGTCCCTCAACATGGCAAGAGAGACCAGGAGTGGGGAATAAGTATTGTTCTCAACACTTCTCAGCTTTTCTTTCATCTTTACCTTTTAGGTTTAACCAATGATCTTATGCACACCCAGGGGTGGAGACATCCCCCTCCAGGGAAAAGACCAGAGTCTATCAAAATTGTCTGCTCTCACTTTGTAAGACCATTTGTTCATCATCAGTGCACCAAAGCTGAGCTGTATAACGTTTGCTACCAGAAGACACTGAAATATGCTAGAACCATGTATAAAGTAAATCAACCCAATAACTACTTAGGAATTAATGCTGAAAATTTGTTCTCTTCTATTTCCTATCCCAAATTATTTCTAATCTTGTTGTCCAACATAGCTTATCAACGATTTGGCAGTAAAATCAAAAGGCATTATAAAGATATTCCAGTAAAAATATGATGAACTAGGATGTCCTAAATTTAAATATAAACCCCTTCCTACAAGAAATTAGAATTCAATGATTAAACTCCCAAATGAATTGAAGCCCAAGATTCTTATGTGAGTATCCAATAAGGCACTATGGATTAAAATCCAAAGAAGTTAAAGTCCTTACCCAAATTCTTATAGTTATCAATCTCAACCAGAGGAGATCTTTATGACTGGGTAAAAGCAGAAATTCTTCTAAGAGTTAACACCTCTTCTGTTGTCCCTTGGAGTGGATTGGTGTTCCTTCAGTGCCAAAGAACATGAATTAGGTTACATCAATCATCTAATGTCCTTGTGTTTTTGAGGAGCCCACTGAGTTAATGAAATACAAAAGATTACCAGCAATGGCAAAATACGCACCACCTCTAAAAAAAAGAAAAAAGAAAAGCCAATCTCCAGTGCTTAAGAAATCAATCAAGGTACAATTTTGTTCTCAGTATCTGGTTATTCTTTTTAGCCAAACACAGTAGCAGAAACTCAGTGGCCTCGAACAGAAAGGTGGTGGATCTTGGTTTCAGCTTCATCAGCAATGGCCCAGAGTTTACAATCTGTGAACTTAAATGCAATAGAGAAAAGTCTCCCATTAAAACAGTTAAACATGGCAATATGTAACTACCATATCTGAAAGAAAATTCACTTTTGCATATTGTCCCCTTACTTGGAAATAGGCATTTGAAACATTTTTGCTTTTTTGTAAAATTTAGAAAGTTTTAATCATGGTTTTCTCAATCATCAGCTCTTATTTGTGTTACATTTCTTATTTAACAGATTTATTGGACAAACAACTCATGAGATGTAATAACAAGACATGTTTATTTTTGTGTCCTACTGTTAGTATGAAATTTGTTCAGTAGGGTTTGTTCTTACCCTGTCCTGAAATAAAAACTCAGACAGATCTCATGTCTTCCAAGGTCACTCTTAGGGTCAGAATGGGGGGTTGTTAGGAAGGGAAAGAGAAAAAAAAAGTAAAACCTTGTTTTAAAAAAGTCACTCTTAGATACTAGAAAGCACTAGGGTTACTTCAAGCCACAATAGTTGAATTTGGAATTTGAAATGTCCAATCCTGTGTAATAAGGTTTCTAGCTCTATTCAGGGTTAAATCTCTCCTCCCCCGGCTAGAGCATTTGGCAGACAAGAAGCAGAAGGAAGGTCCACACCTCTCCTTCCCACTCCACTTTGATTTCTACCCTTCCTCCTGCAGCTTGGTAACTGCAGAATCTGATCATGAAGTTTAGCACAGGGGAGAAGAAGGATGTGATGTCAGCAAGATGTTGAAACAGAAGTTTTCAGCCTTCATCTTTTCCACAGAAATGTTGATTTTGACAACAACCCACAGAGAAGAGTACCTTTGTGGAAGTCCAGGAGTCCAGCAGAGAGATCCCAGCATCTCACTGGGGAAAAAATCTGAGAATAGGTTCATTGAGGAAGGTAAGAAAAACACTTTTGCTTTACTCATGTTACCTCCTCCCCCAAGGCAGCACAGCTCAGTACCAAGAGAGACCCCCTTGGCCCATAATCACGAGAAAATCAGAGCATAGTAAGCACCATCCTTTCTATGCCATGCAGGATGCTGCCTAAGACACCCAGTTCTGTCTTGCTCCACCCAGAACACTAAGGGGATCAGCACAGCTGAATAGTCTGCAGGCAGCTAAGAACATGGAAAAGGAATGGGGGCTCACAGCAACCAGGGTGCAGAATTCAACACAGGGTTGCAGTTTCAACTGACCGTCCTGCATACTCCACCAAGAAGCTGATCACGAACTTTGCAGAACACATCACCTGTGGTCACCGACAAATAGCCCTCCAACACTCCACATGTCTCTGTGCCCCTGGAGCCAGCATCCCACGCACACCCCTGTAGACAGAGCATGCACAGGCACAAACAGACAGACAGCTTGATTCTGAGGGATTGGGAAGAAGCACTTAGTCTTGAACACTTCAGGGTGTGAATCTAGGGAAAATAAATAGGAGGTTCTCAAAACCCAACCTGGCTTTGTGTGTTTGAGAGAAGGCGCACAATCCTAAGACTTCCTCCCCAAAATGGAGCAAGAGAAGTGGAGTGAGTGCCTCCATAGAAAAGATCTGAGGGACCATAAGAATCTCTAGCAGGGCTGACTGGTGAAGACTTTTTCTCCAGAAGAAGTCAGTAAAGATTGGAAGAGGTAGCTCCTTCTTCAAATGCCAAAACAGCAAAGCAAGACTTCAAAGAACATGAAAAATCAAGGACACATGGCACCACCAATGGAATAAAGCAACAGATATAAACGAAGAAATGGAAATTTACAAATTGTCTGATAAAGGATTTGAAATTATTGGCTTAAGGAGACTCAGTGAGTTACAAGGAAACACAGAAAAACAACTCAACAACAATCAAGAAAACAATAAATGAACAAATCTAGAAGTTCAACAAAGAAATACAAATTATTTTTGCAAAACTAAACAAAATCTGGAGATAAATAATAAAATGAAAAATTCTTTACCAGCAGACTCAATAAAGCAGAAAAAAGAATTCATGAACTTTAAGACAGGTCATTTGAATTTATCCAGTCAGAGGAGAAAAGAGTAAGATTCATGGGACACTATCAAGTGAACCAACATATGCATTATGGTAGACTCAGAAGGATAATAAAGAGAGAAAGAGGTAAAGGTATTATATTTTAAAATAATGGCTTAAAATTTCCCATATCTTGAAAGGATCCTGGTGGATGAAGCTCAAAAATTCCCAAACAGAATGAACCCAAAAAGATTATACTGAGAAGCATTATAATCAAATTATCAAAAGTCAAAGACTAAATTTTGAACAATGAGAGAAAAATTACTCATACAAGGAAACCTCCATGAAGTTATAAGTGGATTTCTCAGCAGAAATCTGACAGGCCAAGAGAGTGGGATAATATATTTAAAGTACTGAAAGAAAAAAACTGGCAACCAAGAATACTATAACTGACAAAACTGTCCTTCAGAAATGGAGTGATAAGAACTTTCCCAGACAAGAAAAAAAAAAAAAGCTGAGGGAGTTCATAACCACTAGACCTGCCTTACAAGGAATGCTAAAGGAAGTTCTTCAGGTTGAAATGAAAGAACACTAATTAATAATGTGAAAACATATGAAAGAGTAAAACTCATTGGTAAAGGTAAATACATTGTCAAATCAGAATACTCTAATACAGTAATGGTGGTGTGTAAAACATTTTTAAATGTAGTATAAAAGTTAAAAGAGTATTAACAGTAACTATAGCTACGATAATTTGTTAATGGCTATATAATATAAAATGATGTAAATTGTGACATCAATAGCATAAAATGTGAAATGGGAAGAAGTAAAAGTGTAGAGTTTTTGTATGCAATTGAAATTAAGTGTTAAAACAGACTACAAGCATAAAACAGACTATAAGTTATAACTATAAGATTATGTAAGACTCAATATAACCAGAAAGATAAAACCTCCAGAAGATACATACAAGATAAAGAGAAAGGAATCAAAGTGTATCAATACAAAACTCATCAAATCACCAAGGAAGACACAAAGGGGAAGAAAAGAACAAAGGAAGTACAAAACAGTTAGGGGGAAAAAAAATGAGCAAAATTTCAATAGTAAGTCCTTACCTATAAATGATTACTTTAAATGTGAATTGGTTAAATTTTCCAATCAAAAGGCATAGAGTGGTTGAATGGATTTTCCTACAGGAGACTCACTTTAGCTGTAAGGACACACATAGGCTGAAAGTGAAGGTCTGGAAAAGGTATTCCATGAAAATGGTAACCAACAGAGAGCAAAGGTGGCTATACCTATAAGAGAAAAAAATAGATCGTAGGTCAAAAACTGTCATAAAAAAAAAAGAACGTCATTATATAATGAGAAAAAGATCAATTATTCAAGAGGATATAACAATTATAAACATATATTTGCACCCAACATTGGAAGATATAAATATATAAAGCAAACATTAACAGAACTGAAGGGAAAAATTAACAGCAGTACAATAATAGTTGAGAACTTCAATACCCACTTTCAATAATGGATAGATCATCCAGACAGAAAAACAGTATGGAAACATCAGACTTCAATAACCTATGGGCCAAATGGACCTAACAGACATATATGGAACATTCCATCCAACAGCAACAGAATACACATTATTCTCAAGCACCTATGAAATATCCTCCAGGATAGATCATATGCTAGGCCGCAAAAGAGTCTTAAAACATTTAAAAATATTGAAATCATATCAGATATCCTTTGTGACCCCAATGGTATGAAACTAGAAATCAATAACAGGGAAAAAACTGTAAAATTCAAAAAAACAGACTCTTGAACATGTTGCATTAATATACGCTAACAATGAATTATTTGAAAAAGAAATTTAAATGACTATCTCAATTATAATAAATCAAAAAGAAAAAAATATTAGGAATATATTGAACCTAGGATGTGAAAACTATAAACCATTGATGAAAGAAATTTAAGGAGACACAAATAAATGGAAAGATTTATGTGTTTATGAATTGGAAAAATTAATGATGTTAAAATGGCCATACTAAAATTATATGCCGATGTAATCTACTGACTTTAGATTTCTTTTTTAGATTTCTCATGTGAGATCATACAGTATTTCAAATCAAAATTCCTATCAAAATTCCTTAGTGTTTTGTACAAAAAGAGAAGAAAAATAGAAAATATATATGGTACCACAAAAGACCTGAATATCCAAAGCAATCTTGAGCAAAAGGAACAAAGCTGAAGACATCATACTGTCTGATTTCAAAATATATTACAAACTTACAGTAATCAAAACAGTATGATACTGGCATAAAAACAGAAATAAACACCAATGTAACAGAACAGAGAGACCAGAAATAAATCCATGCATTTATGGTCAACTGATCTTCAACAAAGGTGCCATGAACAAGCAATGGAGAAAGGATAGTCTCTTCAATAAATGGGGCTGGAAAACAATATCTAAATGCAAAAAAATGAAATTGGACCCTTATCTCACCCTATGTACAAGTCACCTAAAAATCATTAAAAGCTTAAATAAAAGACCTAAAACTGTACAACCACTAGAAGAAAACACAGGGGAAAACCTCCATGACATTGGTCTGCAATGATTTTTTGGATATGACCCCAAAATCCCAGAACAAAAAATAGGCAAAAATAGACAAAACAAAAATAGACAAATGGAATGGCACCACACTAAAAAGTCTCTGCACAGAAAAGGAAAAGCAGTGTGAAGATACAACCAACAGAATGGAAGAAAATATTTGCAAATGATATATCTGATAAGGGGTTGGTACCCAAAATAGATTACGAACTTAGTAACAACAACAACAACAAAAAAAAAAAAAAAAACTGATGAAAAAATGGGCACAGGACCTGAACAGATATTTCTCAAAAGAATATATGCAAATGGTCAATAGATACATGAAAAAATGCTCAGCATCACCAATAATTAGGAAAATGCAAGCTCAAACCATAGTGAGAAATGAGTGCACATCTGTTAGAAAGGCTTTTATCAAAAAGAGGAGATATAACAGGTGTTGGAGAGGACCTAGAGAAAAGGGAACTCTTATACATTGCTAATGGAAATGTAAATTAATATAGCCTTTATAGAAAACTGTATAAAGTTTCCTCAAAAAACTAAAAATAGAATTACCATGTGATCCAGCAATCCCACTTCTGGGTATATATTCAAAGGCAATGAAATCAGTATGTCAGAGATATCTGCATTTCCATGTTCATTGCAACATTATTCACAATAGCCAAGATATGGAATCAACCTAAGTACCCATTAACAAATGAATGGATAAATAAAATGTGAGGGAGGGGGAGTGCATGTGCACGGGCATGCATGTATGTAATGAAATATTAATGGCCTTCAAAAAGAAAGAAATCCTGCCATTTGCAACAACACGAATGAACCTGGAGGACATTATGCTAAGTGAAATAAGGCACTCACAGAAAAGACAAATACTGCACGATCTCACTTATACGTGAAATCTAAAAAAGTCAAACTCGAAAGCAGAGAGTAGTATGGTGGTTTCCAGGGTCTGAGGGTGAGGAAAATTGAGAGATTTTGGTCAAAGGGGACAAAGCTTCATTTAGGCAGGATGAATAGATCTGGAGACCTAATAAATAGCACGGTGACTATAGTTAATAATGCTGTATTTTATACTTGAAATTTGCTAAGAGAGTAGATGTTAAGTGTTCTCACAACAAAAAAAGAAGGCAGGGTAACTATGTGAGGTATGGATACATTCATTAGCTTGATTATAGTCATCATTTCCCAATGTGCACATATATCAAAACATCACATTTTACACCCTAAACGTATACAATTTTTACTTGTCAATTACATCTCAATAAAGCTGTGAAGGGGTGGGTTAGGGGAGAGGCAATAGGCAATGAACAGGAGATATCCCACTTGACTGGCATTAGAGGAAGACAGTTTCACCTGGCAGGAGTTTAAAGTTGTTGCTCTCTCTAATGCCACTTGACTGGCATTAGAGGAAGACAGTTTCACCTGGCAGGAGTTTAAAGTTGTTGCTCTCACCTCCCAGCTGGAGGATTTAATTTCTGGTGCTAGACCCTAAATGATGTCTTTCCCTCTGCCACAGCAACTGGCAACTTTCCAGATAGGGGCCGATCTGTCAGCCTGAATCCCTAGAATAAGGAAGATGAGGGGCAGAAATGCCAGACGGGCCAGAATAGAATCATAGTAACAATAAGAAATAAATCTTTGTTATTTTAACACACTGTGATTTGAAGGTTAACACTATCCAAACATAATCTAGGTCATTCTGGTTGATCAATCTCCCTTTGTATTCTCCAATTATCTTCCTCCTCCTATATTCCCTCTATTAATGAAAGGTCCTATCAGGCACTCAGGCCAATCATCTTTACCACAATCTTCTCCCTTCCCCATGTCTATTACCAATCACTAGATTCTATTGATAAATCCTCCAAAATGGAGGATTTATCAATAGAATAAATCCTTCAACAACTCTGTGCTCTCTTTTTTATTTATATTTATCAATATCAAAATCCTTCAACAACTCTGTGCTCTCTTTTTTATTTCCAAAGTAAACTTTCACTGTGGTTCTCATTATCTATCACCAACTTTGAAACTATTCGTATCTGGTTTATGACCCTCCATTCACTTATTTGTGCAGCTAACGTTTTTAACACATTTAGCATGCTTTGGACACAGTGAACATTAAGTCATTCAACTACTTAGAACTTCCAGTGTTTTGCTGCTGCTAATTAAAAATTCCCATTACTTAGCAAGGTATTCAAGGCTTTCAATACTGTATTCCCAAACTAACTTCTCAGCTAGCATTTAGCATTCTATTCTTTTATATTTCAGGCAGCTTTCCAATGGGGGGGCTCTGAGCTTTTAGAAAAATGTCAATATTGATCACAATGTCATTATTTAATAAAGTCTACAAATTCTAAGATCTAGAAATTCTCCTGTATACTATGTGTGGGACTTATAGGATCCAGCTATTCATGCAGGAGGCCTAAGACTTAGGACAAATGAAAATGAAATTGGCAACTAAGAACAGCTGATTCTTTGTCTGGAATAAAGGACTTGAGAGTCCAATAAAACTTGGAAGATTTATTATCAGCAAGTGCAACCTGGGAGACAGTTCTGCTATAAACTGTCTCCAAGGCTTGAGAGCCTCAGCAGAGGTCTTTGTTTATTTTTTTATTTTATTTTAACTTTTCAATATACATCATAGTCGATTTTCATGACCCTTTACCCATTTCTCTTCCCTCCTCCCTCTCCCCTCCCCCCACATCATATCTGTTCACTTGTCTTAAAAAGTTCAAGGAATTGTTGTGATGGTTGTGTCTTCTCCCCCCACCCTATGTTTGTTTGTGTGTTTGTTTGTTTGTTTGTTTGTTCATTTATTTATTTATTTATTTCTTTATTGTTAGCTCCCACAAATAAGTGATAACATGTGGTTATCACTGGTAATATCTGTGCCTGACCTGTTTCACTTAATATAATTTTCTCTAAGTCCATCCATGTTGAAGCAAATGATAGTATTTCATTCTTCTTTATAGCAGAGCAGTATTCCATTGTGCAGATATACCACAGTTTCCTTATCCACTCATCTGATGATGGACATTTGGGTTGGTTCCAGCTCTTGGCTATTGTAAATGGTGCTGCAGTAAACATGGGAGTACAGGTATCCCTTCGGCATGATGATTTCCATTCCTCTGGGTATATTTCCAGCAGTGGAATAGCTGGGTCATATGGTAGATCTATCTGTAATTGTTAAATATACATCCTGAAACAATAAAACTCCTTAAAGAAAACACGGGAAACACTCCAGGAAGTAGGAGTGGGTACAGAATTCTTAAATAGGACCCCAAAAGCACAGGCAACTAAAGGTAAAATAAACAAATGAGATTATATCAAACTAAAAAGCTTTTGCACAGTGAAAGAAATAATCAACAGAGTGGGAGAAAATATTTGCAAAATATACATCTGACAAAGGATTACTATCCAGAATATACAAGGAACTCAAACAACTTTATAGCAAAAAAAGAAGTAACCCAATTAAAAAACGGGCAAAGGAGCTGAATAGGCATTTCTCAAAGGAAGGTATACAAATGGCCAACAGACACATGAAAAAATGCTCAACATCACTCAGCACCCAGGAAAAGTAAATCAAGACCACACTGAGATACCATCTCACTCCAGTCAGGATGGCTAATATCCAAAAGACTGAGAATGATAAATGCTGGCGAGGTTGTGGAGAGAAAGGAACTCTCATACATTGTTGGTGGGACTGCAAAATGGTGCAGCCTCTATGGAAAATGGTACGGAGGTTCCTCAAACAATTTCAGCAAAGGTTTTTAAAAGGAAGAGTGTAGAAAACAAAAGGGGGAGATTAGTTGCATAAGAAAACTGCTACATGAAATCTTTCAGGTTCTCAGTTTTCTTTACGTAGGGGATGGTACTATAATTCTTTCGTTCATCCTTGGAATGCAGGTGTTATCTGGCTCCCACAAGATGCATGTTGTCTTGTTCCTGGGCAGATGTGACTCCAAAAGAAGAATGGTTAGTTCACCAAATTCCTTATTAGCTCTTACTATCTTGCTCCTTTTGAGCACCAAGTCCTGCAGTGTTTTCACGTGAGTTGTGCTAGGCTCTTACAAGAAGATAACTCTACTTGTTTAATTATGGCAAAAAGCATTTATAGGGAAGCTCAAAATTAGTGATCTAAGGCTCTTCTACGTTGACATATCCCAACCTCACTGCTTTTCTTCACAAGAACTCCCAGTATCTTTAAAATATCTTCTCTTGTTCTGTTTATAAGAATTTCTGGAACCATACACTATTTAAAACAATGGCAATTCATTATCAGAGGCAGAGAACTAAGACTCTTCCCTTGTTATTCAGTCAATTCAACATGTATTTAATGAGCACATTACACATGCAAGGTATGTCTTTTCATATTTGTATTCCAAGCAAATAGCATGCTGCACGGAATGACCAGTAAATAAAATGTTGGTTATTTCTAAGTTTGGGGGACACAAGACAAGTTACTCAGAGACCCTGCCCACAAAGACCTTGAAGTGTTTGAAAGAGACAGTGAATACTATCCCCAATGCAAATAAAAATGAAATAAATACCACATGGAAATACAAGTATTGTGTTATGAGAACATGGAACAAGAAAAAATGCATTCCAATTGTGAGAATCCAGGAAAGTTTAAAAGAGAATGTTGCATTTGAGCAATGCTTTCATTTTTTACTATAAGGGAAGAAGGGGAAGTATGGAATAAGGGAATAATGTACAGTGAGAGATAAGTACACCAAGTATTAGGAGACACAGAATTATCTGACATATTGGGAAACAGAAAATATGACAGAATGCCAGATCAGAATACACAGAGTAGAGCAGTGGGAGATTTGGCTGAAGAGGTAATCTGAGGTCATATTTAAAAAGCCTTGAATGCCAAATTAAAAGCTTTCAATCTTAATTTCTTAAATTGGGAAACAGAAAATATGACAGAATGCCAGATCAGAATACACAGAGTAGAGCAGTGGGAGATTTGGCTGAAGAGGTAACCTGAGGTCATATTTAAAAAGCCTTGAATGCCAAATTAAAAGCTTTCAATCTTAATTTCTTAAGCAACCGAACAAAAACTATAGGATAGTAAAAATAGTGTAACCTAATACATTTTAGAAAGAATTCTGATGGCAATATCCAGCATTGATCTGTTTTTGAAAAGTTATCTCACAAGAGGCTAAATTTCCCTAATGACAGTATGGGCACTGTTCATTCTTTTAAGGATACCTGAATATTACACTATACTCTCCCAGAAGGTATCTGAGAGAGCACATAAGTGCATCATTATCACGTAGTCCTATTTGGCATGCAATTTGGTTGCCTTTGAGTAAAACATTTTATATGAGTTTATAATAGCCAGATGATCTTACCTCTATTCAACAGGTCTGGGTCATTTAAAATGATTAAGGACGAAGAAGCCATAAAATTATTTCAGTGGATTAAATACTTCAGGGATGATGGTTATTGCTTTATCAACAGTTTTCCCATTGATCCATTATTCCTATGCTCAGCAGTGTTCTCTCACCGCCAAGACTATGTCTTTTGGGTTGGTGAGTACAAGTCTCCTCCATTCTTCGCAGCCTTGGTCTCTTGCTTCCCTGTAATGAGCCCAGCTGTTCACAAGGTTATTTTCATGCTTTCCAGCTTAATATGCTGTGGCAGTGCAGTGAAGAAGGTCCCTTTCTGATTACAGGTGTGCAACAAGAGTTAATTATTAGAACTGCTTTCTAATAATAATGAACTAAAACACTACAACAATCTCAAAAGATAGAATTTGTGAGCAATAGCTACATTTCTTGTTCAATATATCTACAAAGAAAAGAGAGCATGAGCAGGTAAGAGTAATAACTTGTAGCTTCCTAGCAATGGAAATCATAAATCACAGAAAACATTAATATCCTTTAGCTCCATGAGAATATGGGTCAAGACTCCACAAAGGTAAAATGAACCAGAAACCTCGAACTCCATCAGTCTTTTCCACCTTTATGACCTTTCTAATAGGTAAGTATAATGCCAAAAAAACCCACCATTTTATAAGAACTATGTATGATCTGATTGAGAAGGCAGCATAAACCAATTCATAGCCTCTCCATTAATGTGACATTCAGCTTAGCAGAGAGGTTAGGGGAGAGTAATTAATTGCTTAATCATCCTCAAAAGGACATGTACTAGGATGGAAGAATTTTGGCACCATTAAAGTAAAAGACACATTAAAAATAACTGTTTCCATGCCTCTTCCTATAAAGGAACAAGACTTCCATTTTAATATCACAAATGTTTAATTATGATCACATCTAATTCTGTTCTCATGTATTGAAACAAAAGCATTCCTTAGCCATGCCATTTTTTGATTCATAGAAATTTCTTTGGAAAGAACATTTTCAAAGAACTTTCAAAAGTTTATCAATGTCGTGAAGATGCCATCTGACCATAAAGTTTGTGTTAGCCTTGCCTACCTCTCTTAGTACCACAGTCACACTTTGCTTAGTATTTCACTTAGGTGAAATTAATTTTTAAAAATCTGCCTAAAATGCACATGTGCAGATTTTATTCATAAGTACACAGTGTCTGAAAAATACTCTCCATCAAAAAAAAAAGGTAGTGTACTTAATATGGTGAAAGACTATTCCTGCATTTCCTGATTTGTGTCTAAAATATGATAAAGAAAGGGTTTAAGAGTATCATTTAGTCATATAACCCTAAAGAATTACACAATATGGTGCCACTGCATTAGATATAAACACAAATTAAATGGTCACCATTCTTTGACAATTCTCACGGTTACTGTACATCAGAAGTTCAGGCACAATATGGCTGATTCTCTGCTCAGGTTTCACTGAGCTGAAATCAAGATATTGGCCGAGTTCTCATCTGGAAACTCTGGGAAAAATACACTTCCAAGTTCATTTTTTACTATTATTATTGGCAGAATTAAGCTTCTTGCTGTTGTGGACTGAGGTCCCTGTTTCCTTGCTGGCTGTCAGCCAGGGGTCACTCTCAGCCCCTAGAGGCTACCCACATTCTTTGTTACATGGTTCACTCCATCTTCAAGCCATCAAGGATATGTTGAATCCTTCTCATGTTTCAAATCTCTGACTTTCTTGTCTCTGACCTCTAGATCCAGATTTTAAGGACTCACAAAGTTAGGTCAGGCTCATCCAGATAATCTCTCTTTCTTAAAGCCAATTGTGCCATATAACATAACCTAACCACAAGAGTAAAATTCATCATATTCACAGTCCTGGGGATTATACTGTGCACATTCGGCCATATAACATAATAACCTAACCACAAGAGTAAAATTCATCATATTCACAGTCCTGGGGATTATACTGTGCACATTCACAAGAACATGGGGATCCTGGGGGCCTTCTTAGAATTCTGCCTACCACAGAGACCAAAACCATCTGAAGACATTACGAAAAAAGGAAATTAGAGACCTATATTCTTCAAAACATAAATGCAAATTTCTTAACAAAATTCTAGCAAATCGAATTCTACAATATGTAAAAAAAAATTACATAATAAACAAGTGAAAGTAACTAACATATTTTTAGAGATACTTACATAGGTAATAAAAACTATTTTTTAAAAGCAACTGATAAACAGTAAACTCATGATAATGGTTATGTCTGTGGGGGTGGGGAGCAGGAGATCCAGGGGAATGGGCTAGGAGAAAAGCTGATGGTACAGCGTTAGTTTTATTGCTGTGCTTGAGTTCGATGAGGTTCACAGTGTATATAGCATTGTGGTTTCTAGCTTGCATATACATCACCTATGTGCTTGAGTTTTGGGCTGGTCATGAAGTGCATCTATTATGTCTCCTGCTGCAAGTTGCATAACTGACTGAAAGCCCCAGCTGTTGCTCTTCTGGATCCAGCCCCATGTTCACACCATGCTTTTTCCTTGCTGCTCCCAGCCATTGACCAAGCATGGTAAGGGCACTACACAGGCCCACTCCTGCGAGATTCACACCTACTTCAACAAGCAACTGTGGCTAAAGGGCTCCCATCATCCTGGCCAAAGTTTTTGTAGAACTCTGCTCCCATCTGAGACTCTGCTTACCCAATTCCCCTTCCTCCCACTCTCCTTCAGCAGTGTCAGGCCTGCACTGTGATCTAAAATCTCTTCCCTCATCCCTTTCCTCCTCTGATCCCTCCCTTTTGCCCATCATAGTGTTTTTTCTAACATATCTCTTGCACATCTAATCCCATGTTGGCACCTGTTTCTCAGAGTATCCAAACTAATATATTTATTTCAAATGTTACATTATAAAGAATAATAGCAAAAAAAACCCAAACATTTAGCATGATAAATTGCTAACAAAAAATAAAATTTCATTAGTG
>NW_007731222.1:66511-67968 GCF_000696425.1 Galeopterus variegatus | reverse complement strand
AAACATTTAGCATGATAAATTGCTAACAAAAAATAAAATTTCATTAGTGATGACATGACAATAACTGTTAGAATTCACAACAACATAAATGGATTGATTTATCTTTGAAAAAGACAGATATTCACATAGATTAAGTCAATATCAAAGCCAACTCTATGCTGTTTACAAGTAATACACCTAAACCAAAACAAAACCAACCTGGAAAGATGAAAAAAGGGAAATGAAAAAAGATGGATATACCAGATAAAAACTAACAGCACTTAAAAATGTTTATGTATATACTTATACCTATATTTATACAAAAATATGGGTATATTAACACATACATAAATACACAAATACGTTTGATATATTGGTATCAAACAAGGGATTTCAAAATGAAAATTGTTAAAAGAAACAGAATTAATATTTCATGAAGGAAAATATAACAATTGTGTACATTTTAAGCCCCTAGAAACATCATTTACAGAAGTATAAAGCAAAAACTGATTTTAAAAAAAGAAAATGACAAATCCAGAATCATATTGAGACACTTTACCCTAGTACTCTCAGAATATGACAAATTAAATATAAAAAAAGAAGAAAGTATATGAGGGATTTTGATAATAATGGATAAGCTTCAGCTAATAAACATATGGATAGACTGTTATATACCAAAATGGATACTAAACATTTCTTTCATACAGTATAGAATATTATTTGTTATAAAAAAAATTAATTCAAAATACGACATCATAAAGACCATTTTCACTACTCATTTTGAGAAAAAATTCTAAAAATTAGCAACAATCAAATTATACCTGGAAATCCTTCAATACACATCACAAATTCTGGGTAAAAATATAAAACTTTCAGTTCTTAAAAAGATGGTGAACCACCATGAGCTCCTGACTTCCTCTTTCAAACTACCTGCAGAGAAATAAAAAATATATAAATTCCACAGAATATAAGGAAAGTGTATGGCTCCAAACAACCAAAGTACAAACACTGAGAAAACTCTGTGACAATAAGGACCTGGCATAAGAAGGAACATGGCAACTGGAAAAGAGGGGGAGAGGTGTTGTGGGGGAGGGAGAAAAGTTATGAGCTTTTAACTTGTGTACCTTTCTTTCTACCACATTGCCTACCCACTCTCCAAGGTAGAGTAGAAAAGGGTAGCTAATACCACCACGGGAAAATGAATTCACAGACAAAAAAAAAAAACAGGCAAGACATCAGAGGGAAAAAAAATCCTTATAAAGGCAGAAAATAAAACAAAACAGAAAAACTTGACCAACAAAACCCATATCATACAAATAGAATTAATGCAGTGGACCCATTTCATACAAATAGATTTAACAGAATGAAAATATCAATAATTTTAAATAAGCATAATATATACCTTCAAAGAGCTAAGAAAGGACATTGGTAAAATGAAACAGAAATAAAACAATTATGAAAAACAAGTATAAATACCC
>NW_007731222.1:63666-65298 GCF_000696425.1 Galeopterus variegatus | reverse complement strand
TTAGTCCATCCCTAAAGAACTGAGGGTCCTGGGAATTTAACCATGTCAATGCGGTCTTTTTGACATTACTAACAGAAGAAAAATGGGTGTCCTTTAAAAAATTTTTAAGATTAGGAAACAAAAAGATGTCAGAAGGAGCCAAATCAAGACTACAAGGTGGATGCCTAATGATTTCCCATTGAAACTCATGCAAAATTGCCGTTGTTTTATGAGAGTAATGAGCAGGAGCATTGTCATGGTGAAGAAGGACTCTCTGGTGAGCTTTCCTGGGCATTTTTCTGCTAACGCCTTGGCTAACTTTCTCAAAACACTCTCATAATAAGCAGATGATATCATTCTTTGACCCTCCAGAAAGTCAACAAGCAAAATGCCTTGAGCATCCCAAAAAACTGTTGCCATGACATTTGCTCTTGACCAGTCCACTTTTGCTCTGACTGGACCACTTGCACTTCTTGGTAGCCATGGATTTGATTGTACATTGTCTTCAGGATCATGCTGGTAAAGCCATCTTTTATCCGCTGTTATAATTCTTTGAAGAAATGCTTTAGGATCTTCATCCCTCTAGTTTAAAATTTCCATTGAATGCTGTGCTCTTGTCTGCTGCTGTCTGGGTGCAACAGTTTGGACACCCATAGAGCAGAAAATAGCTCAACTGTAATTTTTGAGTCAGAATTGTCTAAGCTGAACCAATTAAGATGCCTATGATGTTGGCTATTGTTTCTGCTGTTAATCATATGTTCTCTTCAGTTGGGCCGTGAAGAAGATTAATTTTTTGTTCACAAATTGATGCAGATGGTCTGCTGCTGTGAGCTTCATCTTCAACATTGTCTCTCCCTTCTTAAAACGAGTTATCCATTTGTAAACTGCTCATTTCTTTGAGGTATTATCCCCATAAACTATTTGTAAAGCATCGATGATTTCACCATTCTTCCACATAAGTTTCACCATAAATTTGATGTTCTTGCTTCACGTTTAGTAGAATTCATGTTGCTCTGATAGGGGCTCTTTTCAAACTGATGTCTTATCCTTCGTAGTGCCTCAAACCAGATCCTGTTCAGACATGTTATAACAAGTTATTATAAGTTTATTTTGGTACATAAAAAAATTTTGGAATCCATGCATAATTTTTTTATAATACACATTTTCCATGAACTTTTTGAACACTCCCTGTATAATCCCTATCTGCTGTAAATTTTCTATGAGAAGGCACAAAAGGGGAAAATCATTAATCAGTCAGCATAAGTCTGATACCAAAACTAAAGAAATCAAAAGACAAGATTAAAATCAAAATACCAAAAATTACAAATAAAAATAACAGAAAAAAGAACATAGAAGAGACAGAATAGAAAACAAATAATAAGGTCTATTGTAAACACAAATATTACTAGTAATATTTGATGTAAATGATATAAATGCTCCAAATCAAAAGCCAAATATTATCAGATCAGATATAGAACAAATTGTATTTTCTTAAATGATGTACATTTCTATATAAAAGTTGGAAGTAAAAAAATGACGAAAATATATAGAAACTAATCCAATGTGAACCAAATAAAAGTTGATGTAGCTATACTGATATCGTACAAATTAGACTTTAAGACAGCTAAATGTATTATTAGAAATAAAGAGGTA
>NW_007731222.1:61139-62886 GCF_000696425.1 Galeopterus variegatus | reverse complement strand
TTTGTTTGTTTGTTTGTTTTGAGAAGACTCAAACAAGAATAAGTCCTTGTTTAGACCAATAGAAAAAAAGAGAAGATATAAGTATCCAGTCTCAGATGTCTCTACCAGTCAATTCTAACAAATTTTCAAAGTAGAAATAATAGCAATCTTAAAAACACTTTTTGAGAGAATAGAAAAATGCCAAAAAACTCCCAACCTGTTTTATAAGGCCAGCATAATAGAAATTATAAGAAAGAAAATCCTAAGGCCAATTTCACTCTTGAATGTAAATGCAAAAACTGAATCCAGAAATGAAAGAAAAGATCAAAACATAACCATACTTGATATATTTAGTTGCCCTTTCAGGTCCACCCTGTTTGGTGAGACGGGAGAATAATCTGCAAGGACTGCATGGATGAACTTCTCTTCCCCTCGTTTTTATCTGGGTTTGGCCAGCGGTGAGCTCCAGTCAGAGATTAGAGTGAAGAAGGAGACTGACGCTGGATTATTAAAATTCCTCCAGCTCCTATAAGGCATCCCTCTCTACTCAGCTGTCTCTTTTTTCTGATAACCATTCTCAGGCCTCAGGCCTGCAAGCCTGGGGAGACTAAGAAGGCCTCACTACTATACAATGGTTTTCCCATTTCCTATTCCATACCTCTTTAAGGATCAACTTTCATTAAACTATCTTTAAAATACCCAATTTGATTAGGCCATCTGTTTCTGCTAAGATCCAATGACAAATAAGATTTATTCAAAGAATGCAAGGTGACTTACTATCCAAAAGTCAATCAGTGTATTCACATGCATTACAAGAATAAAGAGAAAATATTCTAAATGTCTTTTACTTGTTGAACTGTTAAATAATTTATGGTGCATCCATTTTCACTAAGTGGTGCATCCATAGTTATAAATATTACATATATTACACATACTATATATCACAACAGTCGCATTTAGTTGTGAGTAAAAATTATAAGTAAGCCGTGGCTTAGGCAAACTAGAATTTTGCATCTATAAGTAGAAGGTTGCAGGCATTGGTTCAGTAGTTTAGGAATGTCAGGGTCAAGGTGTCAGTGATTCATTAACCTTTCCCTCATAGTGAAAGCATGGCCCTTGCAGCTCCAGCCATTATATTCATGTTCCAGGCAGCAGAAAGAAAGGAGTAAAGAAAGTGAGGGCAGTATCTGTACGAGAAAACAAAACTTTCTCTGAAATCCCTAGCAGATATCTGCTTACCTCTCATTAGCCAGAAATGTGTCAAATGGCTGTGCAAGCAAAGGACACTGATAAATTTGTTGTTTTTTGTTTGTTTTAGCTGGGCACATTGCCATCCTCAGTAGAACTGGGATTCTATTAGGAGAAGGAAATCTTGGATATTAAGCAGGCTTAATATAAACTAAAATGAATGATAATGATCTATTTGAATTAATATACCCAGTGCTACTGTTACAGAAATATATACTATAAATAATATAGTATTTCATCATATACTATATTATATATATAGTATATATATAGTATATAAAATATCATTCTATATAAAATGGAAAAAATCAAACTATATTTTTGTTTTTATGTGGATTTCTGTGTGTATTCATGAAAATGAAAACATAAAGGAATTTGCATTACATTGCAGTTTGGAAAAAAAATAACCAGGGTAAAAAATAAAGGAATACCTTGCAAAACATCAAAGTTGATTATGTCTGAATGAGGACAGCATAGATTGCTTTAAAATTTTTCTTGTGCTTTTGTGTATTTTTTTTTT
>NW_007731222.1:45805-60408 GCF_000696425.1 Galeopterus variegatus | reverse complement strand
TTTTTTTTTTCATTTTTTTCTTCAGTAAATATGTTTATTTTGGTAATCAGGATAAAAGCAGTAAATGGATATGTACAAACCATGGCATTTTCTCAGCAAAGTTTTATATTTCTTGGAGAGGTAGGCAGTGAGAATAATTTCAGAAGACAAAATACTCTGGTGGAAAAACTGATTATTTCCTTCAGGATTTTTCCATTTGTTTGGTTGCCTTGCATTTCATTTATTTGTTTGTATGTTTTATTGATTTTTAACATCAAAACTATTGCATAACCAGGCATTATGGAAAGTATTTATAAATGGAAATACAAATTTAAAGACACATGTTTACTTCCTGTTTGGTTAATGAATTTACATTGATTGCCAATGTGCCTGCTTGATTATCATCTCCACAGGCAGAGGAAGACAGTGTTCTTTTCTGGAGAAAGCCAATATACTATCTAAAGCTAATACTTCTTACAACTGTTTTAAATTAATGTTTAAAAATAACAGATGCTAGTCTGAAGTTGTATCATGTGGACGTCTCTCTCTCTCTCTCTCTCTCTCTCTCTCTCTCCCCCCACCCCCCTCCCTCCCTCCTACAGCTTGATTACCAAAGCAGCAGAGACAGGGTCCAGAGATTTAATCAATACATTTCCTTCCAAGAGGCCCACATTCTAGGATGTGTCATCTTCTGGCCCCTTCATTTTCAGTTCTGCTACTTTGATCTTCAGCTTACTGATAACTTATTCCGTGATAAATCAGAGACGAGAAAGTCTATAAACTGAGGCCTCGGGGAGTATATCGAACACTTGATGACCTGGAGCTGCCAACTAATTCTTACCATCTCCTTGAGGTGACTTAGCTTAAAGCAGTGAATATTGAAGGAATTTGATTTCCTCATATATGATAATGTCAATTCATATTTATCCCACTGAACTGTTATGAAAAAATAAGTAAAATGCTTAAGTTGAAAGAATTTTAGAATATTGAATAAAATGAGCCAAAAAGAAAAAAAATTTTTCTTATTTTTTAATGCTAGTATTTGTCTACAAGATAGGGGAGCCACATCCTGCTTCTAAAATATGCAAGAATTTCTAGATAAGATTTTTAATTCCCCTAGGCTATGTCACATTTTTAAAGCATTTTCTGTCTTCTGGGCCACCAGCTTTTATACTCTAAAGGACCACCGGTTAGAAATATATATTATTGATTCAGGAAATTACTTTAGCTCCCAATGAGAAAGAGCCTCCTTCCTTCTGTTGACTAGGACCTTGATTAAAATTTGATTCCCAAAAGAGGCATACAACTCTAAGCAGCAAATTGCAGGATCAAGACAACTGATAAGGGGTAGGAATGAAATATCTAAAAATTTAGTTCACCAATTTTTCTGACATCTATTCTTTAGAGGGAAAAAATGCAGGATATAGTCAGGAGCTCAGGGAAGAGGTCTGGGCTGAATATAAATTTGGAATATATGAGCTTAACCAGGGTAATGAGATCCTTGGGGATGGGTAGCTGATGTTGGAGGTTATATACAAAGAGTAGAAGGCAAGCTCTCAGATAGTCTTACATTTAGAGGTCAAGTGTTATAGAAAGAGCAAAGGATGCCGAGTAGGAGGGAAACAAGACCACAGTGTCTCTGAAGGGAAGAGGTGGTAGCACTTCAAGAAGAAAAGAGTCAATTGCATTAAAAGAGGCTGAAAGGTGGAGTAGAATGAATAAAGGGAGTGCCCATTGAATTTGGCAACATGCAACTTGCTAGTGACCGTGACAATAGCAGCTTCAGTGTGTTGGTAGGGTGAGAAGCCAGGTTGCAGTGGTTCAAATTTAATGAGGTGGAAGTGGAGACTCAAAGGGAAAGCAGACAACATATTTGAGAGGTTTAGCTGTGAATGGTAGCTGAGAAATAGGTAGTAAGAGGTAACATTGGTGTTTTTTTGTTTATTTGATTTTAATATGAAAGATAGTAGAGCTTGGTGGTACCCTAATAGAAATGATACATAGAAGGGAAGAATTTAATAATACAGGAGAGAGATATGGATGATTGACATTGCCTGGGCCTTAAAAAAAAGAGAGAGAGAGGGAATTTAATTCAAAGCAAAAGTGTAGTTACTGGCCATTAAATGTGGCCAAGGACAGATGCATGGTCACATCCTTTGTTGAGATAGGAAGGAAGAGGGGAATATGGATATTAACGGAGGAGGGCTTTTAAATCTGTTGGTGGAAAAATGATGAGATTTCTTTCTAATGGCTTCTGTTTTCTCTGTGAAATTTGAGGGGAAGTCATCAGGTTGCTAAAGGAGAACTGTTTTGTGAGACTTGAGATAATAAAGATATTAGAAACCCTTTCATTGTTGTTAAAAACTTAAAACACCTGCCCTATTATACCTGATATTTTTAAATTATTATCTTATATTCTAGGATTCTTCCAGAAAATAGTGAATTACACCATAAATCAAGGCTAAATACGACTGACACATCACTGTTTGAGTTAGTGTCTGTTACTGTATCCATTTTACAGATTTAAAATCCTGAACCCTGCAGATGTTAACTAATTTGCTCAATGTGACACAGCTGGGAGGTGAGGAAATTGGATTTCAATCTAATCTGTCTGATCTTTAGAGCTAGTGCTGGTAGTCACTACACTGTATCACCTCATAACATTCAAGTCACACGCACACGTATGCCCAGGATAAAAGGATAATGGCACGGATGTTTTTCTCTTTACTGTCCTTATCACTGCTTCAAAAGTTCATCTACCCCACCCACCACTTTTTTTATTTTTAGATTCTGGGTAAAACAAACACCTCGTTTCTACATGACTGAAATCAAGAGGAGCAGAAATAAAACTACACATTTTCACTTTAGCTCCTTAGCATTTTCCACATGTCAAATTTTTATCTTAAATCTTTAATGATCAAGCAGTGATGAAATAACTAGAAACTTGACAGCACTCTGTGACTTACTGTGAGTGTATGTCTTCATAAAAAATCTCTCCTCCCAGTCAGATGTTAACATTTGCTTTTATGAACATGGTAATAATTTCCACACTATGGTTTCCTTTCACTTTTCTTTTTTAGTAAGACAAAAACGAATTCAGAGATTTGACAGAGTATCTATAAAGGAGAGAAGAACAAAAAGATGCTGTCATGGCAGTGAGTTAATTAAGAATTATATTTAAAAGAACAATGAAAGATTACGGAATAATGTGGGTGTGCTGTTCATGAATCCTGTTTATTTCTCTCATTTTTCTTTGCTTAGGAGTGCTGTCTACAACTGGGATGCAAAAGTTTGATTTGACACTTCAACTATTAAAGATAACTTAAGAGTTGAGACAGATCATTAGCTAAAGAGGAGAAATTCAATAAAAAGAAAGAAACCATGGACATGGGAGGGATTCAAAAAAGGAAACAAACGTTTCTGTACTTCCTGAAATTCTGACATATTGGTCATTTACTACAAAATTCTGTGAAAGAGGGAGGCCTGAATTATCCTGTTTTATGGATAGTCAAGTGAACATTAAAAATATATAATTTGTTTTGGGGTAAACAGTTTGCTAATAAGGTATAGCACCCAACATTTATATCTCTCTTTTTTTCTGACATTCTTCTTGCTCACCTTGATTCAGGAGTGTTGGTTTTGGAGGGTTGCTGTTGACTAAAATTAGTACTTGAAATTCATAGCTATATTGGAAAAAAATTTAAAGATAATAATTAAAAATGCAAATGCAACGGGAAGAATTTAACTATAGAATTAAATTCGTCCTGTGATTTCAATGATAGCCTGTTGTATTACATGATTTTAAAGTCAGGTTTCACTGGGGAGTGGAGACAGTGAACACTGAGCTACACAGTTGGAGGAAAGGACATAAGATGTAGTGATTGGCCAGAGGTCAAAAGGTGAATTTTGCTTACTTAATTTTTTTTTCTTGGCAGAGTGGTCCTGCCTGAGAGCTATGCTAGACATCAAGACCTCATACATATAACTAAAGAAAAAAAGAGCTTTATGTCCTTTCTAAAGGTGGAACTTCCTGATCCTACAACAGGAAAGTTTTTCCTTTCAGTGGAGTTAACCACATCTTCATCATGTAATTTGACTGTGATAATATAGACAGTTTCTAAGACAAACTAATTAGTATACTTATGTTTTCAAAAAGCACTCTTGTAATGCACTATGTATCACGGTCAGTTAACTAATTAGTTCTTGTAATTTGGTAAAATGAGAGTTGTATTAGCTCTCCAATCAGAATTTCAAAAAAGAGAGAGATTCTAATAATATACCTAGAACAATATATAAATCTTTATTTTATTGCTTTTGGCCTCCTTGAAATGTCAGAAATGGAAGACACGTATGTGCTTCTCTTAAGCTTATGGTCGTAGAAACTCCATATTTAAAGAAATGTTGAATCTTAATAAGTCTAAAATGAAACCCTTAATACACCCTCCCATGGCAATCTGGTCTTGCAGTCTTCTCCATCAAACAACTGGCACTGTCTCATCCTAATATCTCAAGCCAAGAAAATGTAATGACTGTCCTTTTCTTGGCTCCTACTTTCTACACGTCAGCAAGTTCTGTTGATTCTATCTTTTACACATCGCTGTAATTCATATCAATGAAAATTATTAGGAGGGAGCTTTCACCACGTCAGTTCAATCTTCTAGAAGCTATTTTGGTTTTTCAGGTAAAGATAATGGAGAAAGGGCCTTTTTATTGTACTCCCAGCCCCATGAAACCAACTAAAAGCAATGAAAGAATTCAAAGAGAAAAATCTTCATTTTTCAATTAAATTAGAAAACTGGGGTATGCTTGCCATAATGGGAAATCTAGACTAAACAAAGTAGAACATTAAGAACAGGCACAAATGCGCTTAAGTATTAAGCAAGAAACACTTGAAGGCAAGGGGAGGGACAGTTATTACAGACCACCAGATCTCAGCAGCAGAGCTGTGACATAAAGGGCTTTGATTGTCATGTAGACTGCAAGAGCACTGAAAACTAGGGTGCCAAGTGTCACAAGGTAACAGAAAAAACAGGTTTTCTAAGAGAGTTTTTAAGATGAGAAACCTAAATCAAACCTACATACTAACTTGTTAAAATATGCTGAACATGATCTGGTTGGAGGCACTAAAAAGGATAAGACATCAGTTTGAAAAGAGCCCCTATAAGAGCAATATGAATTCTGCTAAAACTGAAGTAAGAACATCAAATTTGTGGTGAAGCTTGGGTGGAAGAATAGTGAAATCATTAATGCTTTACAAAAAGTTTATGGGGACAGTACCCCAAAGAAATTAGCAGTTTACGAGGATAACTCATTTAAGAAGGGATGAGATGAGTTGAAAATGAAGCCCACAGCAGCAGACCATCCACATCAATTTGTGAACAAAAAATTAATCTTGTTCATGCCCTAGTAGCAGAGGACCAATGATTAACAGCAGAAAAAGTAGTCGGCACCATAGACATCTCAACTGGTTCAGCTTAGACAATTCTGACTGAAAAATCACAGTTGGGCAACTTTCTGCTTGATGGGTGCCACAGCTCTTGCACCCAGATCAGCTGCAGGCAAGAGCAGAGCTTTCAATGGAAATTATAAACAAGTGGGATCAAGATCCTGAAGCATTTCTTCGAAGAATTGTAACAGCAGATGAAACATGGCTTTACCAGTACAATCCTGAAGACAAAGCACAATCAAACCAATGGCTACCAAGAGATGGAAGTGGTCAAGTCCGAAGAATTGTAACAGCAGATGAAACATGGCTTTACCAGCACAATCCTGAAGACAAAGCACAATCAAACCAATGGCTACCAAGAGATGGAAGTGGTCAAGTCGGAGCAAAAGCAGACTGGTCAAAAGCAAAAGTTACAGCAATGGTTTCTCAGGATTCTCAAGGCATTTTGCTTGATGACTTTCTGGAGAGCCAAAGAGCAATAACATCTGCTTATTACGAGAGTGTTTTTCGCAAAGTTAGCCAAAGCTTTAGCAGAAAACTGCCCAGGAAAGTTTCACCAAAGAGTCATTCTTCACGATGACAATGCTCCTGCTTATTCCTCTTATCAAACAAGCTCAATTTTACATGAGTTTCAATGGGAAATCATTGAGTATACACCTTCTAGTCCTGATTTGACTCCTTCTGACCCATTTTTCTTCAGTTAATTATGTCAAAATGACTGCATTGACATAGTTAAATTCCCAGGGCCCTTAGTTCTTTAAGGATGGACTAAATGGCCAGTATCATCACTTACAAAAGTGTCTTGAACTTGATGGAGTTTGTATTGTGAAATAAAGTTTACATTTTTAATTTGTGTCATTTAATTCTGTTTTTCCAAGAACTTTATGAAGTTCCCTCATATAACTGCAAAAATTATTTACCCTTTTGAGTTGCTTTTGCTTTGTTGTATCTTCATAGAATTATGTGAGAATCAATGAGATGAAACATGTAAGACTTGCTATAATCAAAAAGACAGTGAATAACAAATGCTGACAAGGGTGCGGAGAGAAGGGAACACTCCTGCACTGCTGGTGTGACTGTAAATCAGTACAACCACTATGGAAAACAGTATGGAAGTTTCTCAAACAATGACAGATAGATCTTCCATATGATCCAGTATATAGCCAGAGGACTGGAAATCATCATGGTGAAGGGATACCTGCACTCCCATGTTCATCACAGCTCTGTTTACAATAGCCAAGACATGGAACCAACCTAAATGTTCATCAGTGGATGATTGGATAAGAAAACTGTGGTATATGTACACCATGGAATACTACTCTGCCATAAAAAAGAATGAAATTCTCCCATTGGCAACAACATGGATGAGCTTGGGGAAACTTATGTTGAGTAAAATAAGCAAAGCACAGAGGAATAAATACCACATGAACTCACTCATAAGTGGGAGGTAAGAGAGAAAGAAGGAAGGAAAGAAAGTCCACAGTGGTGCATTGGACTTGCAGAGGGAGAGAACATATCTAGGCATACAAAGTGGAGTGGAGGGAGAAGGGGGAGGGGGAGGGCAGTGGGGGATAATTGGGTGGGAGACATAGGGTACAAACAGAATTTGTGGTAAGGTACATGCTACCAGTATGGATCTGGCCTTCACATCTTGGGCACAAGGGGTGACAATCAGCTTTGTATCTCATGAATATTCATAACCAATAAAAAAAAAGAAACATGTAAAGCACCCTGTAGAATATTTAAGACTAATGCAAGGGATCAGTAGCTGAATAAGTGACTATTTTTATTTTTTAAAAATAAGTTATTATTTTTATTTTAGTTTGCTTCTCTCATCTGTCAGATCAAGACAATGCTTTCCTTTAACTCAACGGGAAAAAGTTGAGAAATACTTTTAAAGGGCTATTGGTGCTGCAGAGACAGTTTTTTTGAATAACAAATATGACAGTTTCTTATGAATCACCCATTGCATTAGATAATTCTCATTTTTACTTCCAGAAGACAACTTTGTGTGCAGTTCAGTAACTCTTTCCTGGGCATTGACTAGCTCTATACTAGGCTCTAGGGGTTCAAAATAGCTAGAAGTCGCCACTGCTCTCAAGGAGAAGATTCCTGAGTAGTTAGGAAACTCAGTCTGATCATAAATTCCATAAGGACACACAGGGTCTTATTCACCTTTGGAACTGAATTTGTAGTGGCACCTGAACTGAGTTTTTACTTAATGCAATGTTGCTGAATTTAACCGAATTTTTACCAAGATCTTATTTCCCCATCACTTAAGTCTAAATTTCTCCTACAATATCACATAGTCCTTTATAGTCCTATTTAGTCTATGCAACGATGTCTGGAATAGTTCTAGAGATATTTTTCCGATTTTTGTCATTTAAGCTTATGCCATTTTTTTAGATTTAAATGTGCCAGGTGTCTCTACAAATCCTGTCACCTATTAAGTCCTTTCATATTCTAGAGAATCCGTCTTTGCATAGACTAAATATTAAAAATCAAAAAGGTAAGTTTAAAAACATGATGAGGTAGAAAAGGAAGAAGAGAATTACAATCAGGAGATAATGAAAACAAATTCTTGGAAGAATTATCAGTGAAGACATAATTATTGTGCATTAACAGCCGACAGCTAGCATTAGACCAAGGAAGCTGTCTGTGTTCTCTAAGTACATCAGACAATGTGATATTCATTTATCAATTCTTGACAGCTCTTTAGATAAAGTGTGCATAATAATTTTACAGCAATCCATTATCTGACTAGATGCACTTTAATTTTAGTTATAATATATTTGAAATAATTTTCCCAAGTCTTAAACATACTTCCCTTCAAATATATGACCTACATTTAAAGGACCATTAAAAAGATTAAAATGAGAAATTATTAAGAACATACTTCCCTTCAAATATATGACCTACATTTAAAGGACCATTAAAAAGATTAAAATGAGTCAAAAAGTTTCTCCTTTTCTTCTATGGTTCTTCACCATTCTATCTGTAAGTCTTTGAACAGTGCTTCTGGCTTGATCAATTGAACCTATACAATTGTTTTGAAAAATACATTCAGCCCTCAGGAAGGAACACCTACCGTCATCCTGCCCAAGCTGAAGCTGTCTCAATGTGCTGAAAAATTCTGATGAGGAAATGCTGCAGACCTGCCCTAATAATTAAGGGAAAGTTACCAATGAAAAAACTCTGGTAGACAATACAAAGAGACAGCATATCACATATACTCCCCCTTAAATTCTCAAGGTTTTTCCAAGAATCCATATACAGCTGAAATTGTGTTTTTGGTTTTTTTGAGATGACCCCAGCCAACCTGCTCAAGGGCAGATTATCCACAGTAGCCCCTTTACTAGCTGCTAGGTAATCAGTTTACCCCACCCAATCCCAAAAAATGCAAACACAAGACTTACTCATCCCAGAACGCCTGTTGTTTGTTTCAAGTTGTTGTTGTGTTTTGTTTTGTTTTGTTTTCCCTCTCCCCACTTTTCTATAACTCCTGATTTTTTGATAACAGAATGCCGGTTATCTCATTTACATGTGAGTAAGCTGTTTTGTTTACAGCTAACTGACTAAAATGCCTGAGTTGTTCTTCAACAGTCCCAGTGCAAGTAAGTCGCCCCATTGTAAGGGCAAGTCCAGGAAGGTTTTCTCAAAAGCCATAAAATAGTAATTCAGGATCATGTAATGACAAAAAGGATTAGGCTGCTGAAAACTATGGAGGAAGTTAATAAGAATTCATTTATTTTACTTTCTCATTCTACTTGGCCTTTTGGTTGAAAGTAAATTCCACCAGAAAGCAAAATGAAAACTAGTAGTGAGACAGTAGAATGAGGTCACCATAAGAGGACACCTACTGGGCGGGGGGAGGGGGGTCTTCTTATGTCCAACTAAACATTCAGACTCATGAGACTGTGATAGGCCCCACTTGGCCTTCGCTGACTCTTGAAGACACAGGACAGGAGTCACAGCTCGCAGCACGGAAGTGTAGCATCCAGCTTCTTCAGGTGGAGTCCTTGCAGCAGTATATGTGGCATTCCACAAAGCCATCCAGAGGTTGCTCTCTTTGTTCCCTCATTTCACCCCTGTAAAAGAAAAATTGCACTGAGCACTTGTTAAAAGTGGCAAGCAAGACTTTATTCAGGACTACTACAATAGGGAGAGACTGAACCCGACTCCTCTGAAACAAAACGTGGGAGGACTTTTAAACACTGGGGTGAGCTAATGGAAAAGTACTAGAGGACTTTAGTGGGGAGGTTGGTCAGTGTGAGTAGGCCATGTCAGTTTGCTAATTGTCCCTTCTCAGAGTTAGGCTTCTAACTTCCCATAGAGACTGGAAGACTAGGAGCCCTATCTTTCTTGATGATTACTTTTCAAAAGAATGGCTCCCAGACCATTAGGAAAAACATCCCTAGGTTGTAGAAGGTTACATCTTGAAGGGGCAGAGAAAAATTTTACAAATGTAAGTTTTCTAAGGTAAATGCTCTGACAAAAAGGAAGTCAGGGGCCTATAGTCAGGAAGAAACTTGTCTAATGTTTAATCAAGCTGAGGGGAATGTGATGGCTATCTCCATCAACCCCAGGCAACAGTTCAGGTGCAAGAGAATGCACCAGTGGGGTACGTGAACCACGCTGGTTTAAAAGCCTCCTGCCCCACAGGAGCCTGTGTTTCTAGGAACAGTTCCATGGGTTCCACAAGGGATATGTCCAACTATAATAGTCACCATATTCAAGGCAGCCCAGAGTTATGATTTCCCATCAGATCTTTATAATCCTTCTAGTCCAGATGCTATTTACCAATTATGGGTCACTTTGTCCATAAGCAATGCTTCCTAATAACAGAGTTGATATTTTATCTTTGTCAGGTTTCCTTGGGTATAAAAACAGAAGTTTAACTGGGAGTCAAATTTGCATGAAGAAGGGGAATGTTTTTTATCTTCATTCTTAACAGGTATGATAAAAATATATATATTGTATTTTACCTCCTTTCTTTTTCTCCAAAAGCCCTCTCTTTAGTCCTCCAAAAACATGCGCATTCATGATAACACACACACACACAAAAAAAAAAAAACACATACACACATATGTACATTCAACCTATTACCCTCTCCTCCACCACTCAAAATTGTCTAAAAATCCTTCTTAGTGAAAGCTTTCTTCAGTTTCACTATTTTGCAATTCTACTAAATTAAATGAGTGTGTGACACACGTTACTGGTTGTAAACATGTACTTGGTTATCTCTGTGTTCTGATTTTCTATTTCTTGTCTTTTGTGTCTAATTCTTTTCTCCCATCCTGGAAAGCAATCCTGCATGGACGTATACAATTGTGTATTGATCATAGACCTTGTCCACTCACTTTATATTCATCCAATTAGTGCCCACAATGGCCAGGCCCTCTTGTGTGCACTCAGAAAATATGTCATGCTGGTTGCAGGTGGAGTACAATGGACTCAATTTCTTTCCAAAATAATTTCACAAAAAATGTTATAAAAGGTATATACTTGGGCAATAAAATAAAAAATTTAAACCAAGAAAAAAAATAGATCCAGATGTGCTAAACATAAGGATTAATGTAGTTGCTATAATTGTACCTCAGATTTAACTGAGTTCCCTAGAAGGCAGCTAAGAAAGGCAAATATAGTGTCACAGTGTATGTTAAAAGAAGGAAGCAGGGCTGAGCCCGTGGCACACTCGGGAGAGTGCGGTGCTGGGAGCGCAGCAGCGCTTCCACCGTGGGTTCAGATCCTATATAGGGATGGATGTGCACTGTGCACTCACTGGCTGAGCGTGGTGCGGCCAGTCTCAAAAAAAATAATAAATTTAAAAAAAAAAAAGAAGGAAGCAAAACAGATTTTTTCCCGAGAAAACAAAGTTTTGGTTTTATTTATTTTGTTTAGAAGGGTTTTTTGTTAATAAATCCTAAAATAAACTTTTTTCTAGAAGTTTTACATAGAGAATGGCTGGTGTAAAAATCAACTGTTATCACACATTTTCTAAAATACCAACAGAAGTAGAAATAGGCATAATTCGGTTGTTTCTTAAAACAATTTGGAATAATGACTAGAGCATTATACTAATGTGCAAGTTAGTAAAAGTGCTTCTGTAAATGGCTAAGTGAATATAGTCCTCATGTATAGTGATCCCACGTCTAAACTAAGCCTACAACAGGAGCAAGAGCATCCAGAGCATATTAACGATATCTCTGCTTCAATCGCCTTCCCCAAATGGAATTTGTCTTACCCCGATGAAGAGTGCATGATGTGATGTCACGTATATGTTTCAGTAACATGATAAGTAAAGTGGACTTGGTTATTGCTGCTTCAGAGAAGATCTGTATATTCTCAAGACCAAGAGAACAGGTGGTAGTGTTCACATGGCTTTGCTGATGTTAAAAAAATTACCTGGAGTTCTCCCGCAGGAGAACATCTGTATGAAGGTGCAACCCAGGAGTAATTCCACACATGACCAAAATTTTCTTTTGGAAAAATCCTTGACCCTGATTCAGCACTTGATCAGCAGAGTGTTCAAATGAGCTCCCAGAGACCAGCTTTATGGACCATAGTAAATGCTTTAACCAAGAAATATTTTGATGTGGGGTGTCACCAATCACAACCCCATAGATGGGGGTAAAGTTCAACTGCTCCCCTTCGGCATCGACTTCTAATCTCCATGACTTCTGATCACGCAAGCCAGAATTAATTAGCTATAAAATGTACTTCTGAACAGAAAACTAGTTTCCTTTTAAGGTAGAATTATTCGTTATTAACTTTTCATATTTTGAAGAACACCTTAAACAGAAAATGTTGTTTGTTTGGTTTTTTATTTATTTATTTAAATTCATGTCATGGGATTCCTTATGGCAGGAGTTGGGTGGCAAAGCCAATTATCTTTTGACTTTACTACTGGCTTGTGGTAGTAAACAATATTGCATATGTCTCCTATTTTATATAGATCGAGGGCATAAATTCAGGTTATATAAAAGCAGTATCAAACAATAAAATTATAAAATAAAATTAAAGGGCAAAGTTAATTCTAAGGGTCATTCTTCCTTGCCCTAGTTCTTGTGGTGTTATAAAAATACGCATTTTGCAACATGCAACAAAAAAGCAATATATATTAAGGCCACAAATCTTGTCTCTTTTATAGTTAATGCCAGCAGTGCCAAACTGGGTTAAAAAATAATTATCCTATTTCTGTTACATGAGCTACTCATTTGGAATGCAAAGAAATCATTTTACATTAAAATAGATCACAATCACTCAAACAGAAAGCTGATTTTGTCTGGCGGACTTGGGAAAAATAAATCAAAGAAAGAATAATGTAAAAAAAAGATCTAGATTAGTCACAGCTGATATCCCTCTCCAGTGGATTTAATTTACTCAGCAATGTAATTCTCAGAAACCCTTTGAAAATAGCTACTTTCATCACAACACAGTTCTGTATTTTATTAACTTATTTACCCAACTTAAAAAGATTAATAAAAATTACTATCTCTTAGGTAAAACTGAGGAAAACACATATAGGATTTAAGAGGCTTGCCCATACAGAAGAAGAGACATTTTCTCTTTCATTTTTGTCAACGCTTCCATCAGTCAGTGAAGTTGTATCTGTTTGATATGTTGCTATTCTGACATCTAATTTTTTGAAAGCTCCTATTATGTAGTAATCATTCTGCATCAAATCAGTGTTCTGCATGAATCGGATCACGCACCACGCTCTAAACACAGGATTGTGGTTCACTCCCTTCCCCATCACTCTTTCCATTGCAACTAAGTTTAACAAACAAGAGAGAGATGGTTTGAGAAAGCATTTGATAATTTACTCATTCATTTGTCCCACAGCTGTTTGTTAGGTACACATTTTGGACACTGTGCTACCTGCTAGAGAAAAAGTAATAATAAGACATATTTGTCTTTGTCTGCATGGAGTTTAGAATCTAGGGAAATAAAAGAACAAATCCTAAACCAAAAACTATCAGGGTGGTGAGTGCTACATATATGGGCATTCCCAGTGCTTTCAGATCCCCAAGCAGGGACCATGGAAGGCCTCCTTGATGAAGGTGGCATTGAGGGTGATCTGAGACTTGAAAGAGGAGCAGGTGTTAGAAAATCATCTTATTCCATAGTCTACATTTATGTGAAGAGAACTTATGTAAGAAAAATTTTAACTGTTTCTATTTGTCAGTTTATGCTTCCAAATGTCCCAATCCACAGAGACACCTTAGCATGAACAATAAAGGAGCAGGGTCAATGGCTTAGCTCTCCTAAGGGCGTTGAACACTTGAAATATTTTGTTTTCCCTTTAACCTTAACCCCAGCTCTTGACTTTGTCCACAAAAAAAGCCTGAAGTGTCACTTGTGATTATTGAGAACTTTTTGTATCACGTTTCCTACAACCTCTGACCTCAACAGGAAAGTCAGCACAGAAATTCATGCCTTCTCTTTAGAGCAGCAGTTCTTAACCCAGGGTACAATTCAGAGAACCCATAACTTGGGTGGGAAAAACTTACATCTTTACTTTCATCTTACTTTACCTCCCTAACCTCTAAATAAGATGAAGCATTTCCTTCATTATGAATACAGGCAACAAACCACAAAAGTATTAGCAGTACCTGTGATTTTATCACTGATAGAAGCCCATGACATTTTCATAGTCGTGGCTAGTGTAAATGGGCTAGCTTTCTTGATTTCTTTCTCTGCATGTTTGCTGTTGGAGTATAGAAATGCTACTGATTTTTGTGTGTTGATTTTGTATCCTGCAACTTTGCTGAAATCATTTGTCAACTCTAAGAGTTTTTTTGTAGAGGCTTTTGAAGTTATTCCATGTACTTCAAAAATTCTTTTTTACCACTACTTAGAAATTACAGAGGCTACTAGATCTGCCACTAAATCATATGTGATTTTGATCTTTTTACTTATGGCCACTCATGATACATGGCTGGCCAACTAGTTGGCACTTAGTAGTTATTGCATCACCAAATGGTGGCAAAATTTTATGGCATGTACTTCAAAAATTCTTTTTTACCACTACTTAGAAATGACAGAGGCTACTAGATCTGCCACTAAATCATATGTGATTTTGATCTTTTTACTTATGGCCACTCATGATACACGGCTGGCCAACTAGTTGGCACTTAGTAGTTATTGCATCACCAAATGGTGGCAAAATTTTAT
>NW_007731222.1:43687-45180 GCF_000696425.1 Galeopterus variegatus | reverse complement strand
GGCTGGCCAACTAGTTGGCACTTAGTAGTTATTGCATCACCAAATGGTGGCAAAATTTTATGCTAGTAGCCCAGGCATCTATGCTGCTTTCTGGTATTCCCTATCTACAATTGTTTCTCTAACAAGACGTGGATAGAGGTAAGTCATCTTTATTATTGGTTAAAGTTTCCCAAAACTGGACAGTTCTGGTGAGATTGCATAAATTCCTAAAATGACACACCCTGTTTTAATGTGGCATAAGAATATAGCAATAACCTTAACCCTGATATATCCTTTAAAAATAAAGTTTAACTTTAACTTGCCTACCTTTTAAGTTGTCTTAAGACTGCTATAACAAAAATACCATAAATTAGGTGGCTTATATACAACAAAAATGTATTGCTCACAGTTCTGAAGGCTGGGAAGTCCAAGATCAAGGTGCTGGCAGATTTGGTGTCTGGTGAGGGCTCACTCCCTGGTTCATACATGACATCTTTCTGTGTACGCAGATGGTGGAAGGGTTAGCTAGCTCTTTTGGATCCCTTTTTTAAGTACACTAATCCTATTCATGAGGTTGGGACTCTCATGACCTAATCACATCCCAAATGCCCCACCTTCTGTGACTATTACATTGGTGATTAAATGAAATTGACGGAGACATAAACATTCAGACCATAGCACAAATGCACTATCTTGTTATCTAATGTGCTAATAAAAATTAATTTTTAATATTCTGATAATTGTACTATATATTATAACCTTAGGTATCTCATTTTGATTTTATGCATTTAAAAACATTTTCCGAGAAGGAGTTTATAAGTCATACCAAATTGCCAAAGGGACAAAAACAAGAATCTCTGCTTTAGAGTGATGCTGTCCTCGTTACATTGCAACAATAGTGCTGAAAGAATTCTTCTGGAGCTTCCACAAGGAGAGTGTTGGACTTGTACTGGTAAAACTTATATGTTTATGTGAAGAACATGGTAAAGGTGACCTCTTCTAACTTATACACATTTGTGTTTCTGCTGTCATGTAGATATGCAATCATCAGCTTGTTACTTTTTTTAATATTTTTGCTGAAGTATAACACACATATAGAAATATGCACAAATCATAAAGTATAAATTATCACAAAGTGAACGTGCCATATAACTACCATCCAAGTCAAGAAATAGAACATTCCAGCACCCCCAAATTCCCTCTCATGCTCCTTCCCAATCACCACTCCTCAAAGGCTACCATTCTCTTGACTTCCAATACTATAGTTTTGTCTAATGGTCAACTTTATATAAATGAAAACAGCTATGAGATTTAGCCATGTTTATGTGCATAGCTACAGTCCATTCATTTCTGTTGCAATATAGTATTTCATTATATAAATATATGGCATTTTAATTATCTGTTCTACTGTGGATGGACAATTGGAAAGTTTCCAACTTGGGACCATTGCTAATTATGCTTCTTGAACATTATCATCCATGTATTTTGGAGCACATGAGAACTGCTAATTAGTC
>NW_007731222.1:41087-42334 GCF_000696425.1 Galeopterus variegatus | reverse complement strand
GATAAGAGCTTAAGGGAGCACATGAGATGGCACTGATCCTGTTTCAGGAGGTCTGGAAATTGGGCTCTGAGTTTGACATAAAGGATCAGTAAGCTCTAGATGAGTGAATAAGTGGGGATAAGGAAATTAAGGACAAAGGGAACAGCTGATAAAAAGGACTATAAACATGGCTGAAGCCCAAAGTGGATGACGGCAAGGAGTACGCCTGAAGATGAGACTAGAGGGCTTACCACTGGGCCTCTGTAAGCCACATAAGGGATATAAACTTTACCATTTGTGGTGCTACAGAAAAACTTCTTGAAAGGAAGTTATGTGATCAGAATTTCAGTTTACAAAGAGAGCTCTGGCTGCAACACATAGACTACCTGGCTGTGCGACGAGGATAGATGCAGAGCAGGCGTGCTACTTAGGAGGCTGTTATAGCAACAAGGGGGGGACATGATAAGGTTATTTAGGGATATCTATTAGTATAGTGGCAGTATGAAGGGAAGTCAGAGGGTAGGTTCAATATTAAGTGATGAGTTAAAGACAAAAATCAATAGAATTTTCTTTCTTTTTCTCTGTGTGCCATTTTATTTTATTTTATTTTATTTTATNTTATTTTATTTTATCAATATACAATGTAGTTGATTTTCATGTCCCTTTACCGATTCCTCCCACGCCCTTCCCTCTCTCCCCTCCCACTCATCAACATCATATCTGTTCACTTGTCTTAAGAGGTTCAAGGAATTGTGATTGTTGTGTCTTCTTCCCCGCCCCCGTCCTTTGTTTGTGTATTTATTTATTTTTAGCTCCCACAAATAAGTGAGAACGTGTGGTATTTCTCTTTCTTTCCTTTTATATTTATTTTTTTTTGTTTTGTTTTTTTATTTTACTTCTCAATATACATTGTAGTCGATTTTCATGATCCTTTACCCATTCCTCTTTCCCCTCTCCCCTTCCGCCCCCAACGTTGTATCTGTTCACTTGACTTAAATAGTTCGAGTTATTGTGATTATTCTGTCTTATCCCCCCCCCACCCTTGAATTGTTTGTGTATTTATTTATTGATTGATTTCTAGGTCCCACAACATGTGGTATTTCTCTTTCTGTGCCTGATTTGTCTCACTTAATATAATTTTTTCTAAGTCTATCCATGTTGTTGAGAATGATAGTATTTCATTCTTTTTTATCACAGAGTAGTATTCTATTGTGTAGATGTACCACAGTTTCCTTATCCACTCATCAGATGATGGACATTTGGGCTGG
>NW_007731222.1:29291-41000 GCF_000696425.1 Galeopterus variegatus | reverse complement strand
TTGAGGAGCCTCCATACCATTTTCCATAAAGGCTGCACCATTTTGCAGCCCCACCAACAGTATAGGGGAGTTCCTTTTTCTCTGCAACCTCTCCAGCACTTATCATTCTCAGTCTTTTGGATATTAGCCATCCTGACTGGAGTGAGATGGTATCTCAAAGTGGTCTTGATTTGCATTTCCCAGATGCTCAGTGAGGCTGAGCATTTTTTCATGTGTCTGTTGGCCATTCATATATCTTCCTTTGAGAAATGCCTATTCAGCTCCTTTGTCCATTTTTTAATTGGGTTATTTGATTTTTGCTGTAAAGTTGTTTGAGTTCCTTGTACATTCTGGATATTAATTCTTTGTCAGGTTATATTTTGCAAATATTTTCTCCCACTCTGTTGGTTGTCTTTTCACTCCCTTGATTGTTTCTTTTGCTGTGCAGAATCCTTTTAGTTTGATATAATCCCATTTGTTTATTTTTCCTTTGGTTGCCTGTGCTTTGGGGGTCCTATTCATGAAGCCTGTAACCACTCCTACTTCCTGGGGTGTTTCCCCTATGTTTTCTTTAAGGAGTTTTGTTGTTTCAGAGTGTGTATTTAATTCTTTAACCCATTTTGAGTTGATTTTGGTATATGGTGAGAGGTATAAGTCTAGTTTCATTCTCCGGCATATGGATATCCAGTTTTCCAAGCACCATTTGCTGAAGAGGCAGTCTCTTCCCCAGTGTGTAGACTTGGTGCCTTTGTCAAAGATCAGATGGCTGTAGGTGAATGGGTTGATTTCTGGATTCTGTATTCTATTCCTTTGATCCATGTGTCTGTTTTTATGCCAGTACCATGCTGTTTTGGTTATTATACCTTTGTAGTGTAGTTTAAAGTCAGATAGTGTTGTGCCTCCAGCTTTAATTTATTTTATTTATTTATTTTTTTTTGCTCAGCATTGCTTTGGCTATTCGTGGTCTTTTGTTATTCCATATAAATTTTAGGATAGTTTTCTCCATTTCTGAGAAAAATGTCATTGGAATTTTGATGGGGATTGCATTGAATTTATAGATCACTTTGGGTAGTATGGACATTTTCACAATGTTAACTCTTCCAATCCAAGAGCATGGGACATCTTTACATCTTCTTGTGTCCTCTTTAATTTCTCTCAACAATGGTTTGTAGTTCTCATTGTAGAGATTTTTCACATCCTTGTTTAACTTTATTCCTAAGTATTTTATTTTTGGGATGGCTAGTGTAAATGGGCTAGCTTTCTTGATTTCTTTCTCTGCATGTTTGCTGTTGGAGTATAGAAATGCTACTGATTTTTGTGTGTTGATTTTGTATCCTGCAACTTTGCTGAAATCATTTATCAACTCTAAGAGTTTTTTTGTAGAGGCTTTAGGCTGTCTGATATATATCTGCAAACAGGGACAGTATGACTTCATCTTTTCCAATCTGGGTGTCCTTTATTTCCTTCTCTTCTCTGATTGCTCTAGCTAATACTTCCAACACTATGTTGAATAGGAGTGGTGAGAGTTGGCATCCTTGTCTAGTTACTGTTCTTAAGGGAAAAGCTTTCAGCTTTTCCCCATTCAGGATGATGTTGGCAATGGGCTTATCATATATGGCTTTAATTATGTTGAAATGCTTTCTGTCTATACCTAACTTGTAGATAGTTCTTTATCATGAACGAATGTTGAATTTTGTCAAGTGCTTTTTCAGCATCTTTAGAGATGATCATATGGTCCTTGTGTTTGATTTTTTTGATGTGGTGTGTCATCAATCACCTTTTTCATATCTAATTTTTGTAATTTGGGTCCTCTCTCTTTTTTTTTTTTTCTTTTAGTTAGCCTTGTTAATGGTTTGTCAATTTTATTTATCTTTCCAAAAACCAAGTTTTTGATTTATTGATCTTTTGTATCATTTTTGGGGTTTCTATTTTGTTAAGTTCTCCTCTGATCTTAATGATTTCTTTCCATCTGCTAACTTTGGGTTTGGATTGTTCTTGTTTTTCTAGTTCTTTAAACTGAAGTATTAAGTTGTTTACTTGCCATCTTTCTATTCTTCTGAAGTAAGCATTTAATGGGATAAATTTCCCCCTTAGTACTGCTTTTGCAGTATCCCACAGGTTCTGGTATGATGTGTCATTATTTTCATTAGTTTCAAGAAATTTTTTGATTTCCTGTTTAATTTCTTCTTGGATCCTTGTGTCATTAAGCAGAATGCTGTTTAATTTCCATGTGTTTGTATACTTTCCAGAGATTCATTTGTTATTGATTTTTAATTTTAATCATTGTGATTTGAAAAAATACATGGGTTAATTCCAATTTTTTGAATTTGTTGAGACTTGATTTGTGACCTAACCTGTGTTCTATCCTGGGGAATGTTCCATGTGCTGATGAGAAGAATGAATATTCTGAGGTTGTTGGATGGAATGTTCTGAAGATATCTGCCAAGTCAATTGATCTAAAGTGTTGTTTAGATCTTGTGTTTCTCAGCTGACTCTTTGCCTAGATGATCTGTCCAATATTGAGAGTGGGATGTGGGGTGTGCAGGTCCCCTGCTATTATGGTATTAGTGTCTGTCTCATTCTTTAGATCTAATAGTGTTTGCTTTTTAAATCTGGCTGCTCCAACATTGGGTGCATATACATTTATGATTGTTATGTCTTCTTGATGGATAAATCCTTTTATCATTATATAGTGGCTTTCTTTATCTCTTTTTATGATTTTTTTGTTTAAAATCTGTTTTATCAGATATAAGAATAGCTACTCCAGCTCATTTTTCATTTTTATTTACATGGTATATCTTTTTCCATCCTTTCACTCTTAGTCTATATGTATCTTTACAGATGAGCTGAGTCTCTTGAAGGCAGCATATAGTTGTGTCCTCCTCTTTAATCCAGTCAGTCTGTGTCTTTTGAGTGAGGAATTTAACCCTTTCACATTAAGAGTTGTTAGAGAAAGGTGTTGATTTACTCCTAGCACTTTATTGATTTTTGTTTGGATGTCTTAAGTATCTTTTGTTCCTTTCTTTGTGATTGACTGTTTGTCTTCTGTATTTGTTGGTTTCTTGGGTTGTAGATACACTTTTTTCCTCTTTATTGTTAGCATTTTTATTTTACTGGTGGGTTTTGTTTTTTCTTGATTATTTATAGCAGTGGTGGTTGTTTTTCAGGTACCAAATGCAGTACACCCTGGAGAATTTCTTCTAAGGCTGGTCATGTGGTAGTGAACTAACACAGTTTTTGTTTGTCTAAGAAATATACCATTTGCCCCTCATTTCAGAAGGATAGCCTTGCTGGGTAAAGTATTCTTGTCTGGCAATCTTTGTCTTTTAGTATTTTGAATATATCATCCCATTCTTTTCTGGATTTTAGGGTTTCTGATGAAAAGTCTGATGTTCGTCTGATTGGGGCTCCCTTATAGGTGACTTGACATGTCTCTGTTGCAGCTTTTAAGATTCTCTTTTTCTTTGAGTTTTGCCAATTTGAGTATAACATGTCTTGGAGAGGACTTTCTGGGGTTGAATATATTTGGGGATCTTTGAACCTCCTAAATCTGAAAATCTGTGACTTTCCCTATACCTGGGAAGTTCTCTGCCATTATTTCATTGAATATATTTTCAAGGCCATTTCCTTTTTCCTCCCCTTCTGGAATACCCATGATTCAGATATTTGAGTGCTTAAGGTTGTCTGTTATCTCTCTTAGATTTCTTCAATGTTTTTAATTCTTTTTTTTTTATTTTTTTTTATTTTGTCTGCCTGTTATTTCAAACAGCTCATCTTCAAGGTCAGAAATTCTCTCTTCTGCTTGTTCTAGCCTGCTGGTTAAACTCTCTGTTGTGTTTTTTATTTTGTTGAATGAATTCTTCAGCTCCACAGGCTCTGCTACATTCTTTCTCAGGGCATTGATTTCTTTATACATTTCTTCTTTCAGGTTCTGTATACTTTTTCTCATTTCATTGTGTTGTCTAACTGAGTTTTCTTGTATCTCATTTAGTTTCCTTATAATTGTTGCTTGAAATTCCATGTCAGTCATTTCAAGGACTTCTTGTTCTATAGAATCTAGAGCTTGAGAGTTATTATTACCATTTGGTGGTGGTGTACTTTCTTCATTTTTCATATTTCTGTTATCTTTCCTTTGGTGTTTAGTCATTGTGGCAGGGGATTTCACAGTCCACTCGTTTGACTCTAATGTTTGGCTAGGATCCTGTAGGGACTGCCAATTTGGCACAGCTGCCTTGGTGCCTGTGGACGTGAAGCTCAGGCCTCTCTGGGCTTCAGGGAATGGCTTGGGCTGGAAGTCCCGCAGCGGCACCTACCTGTTCTGACATGGGAGGCTCAGGGCCGTTTTGGCCTGGTGGCTTTATGGCCTCTCTGGGTGGCATGCACTGGCCTGGGCTGGGAGTCCCATGACAGTGCCTACCTGTTCTGGCACAGGTGCCTCCAGGCATGTGGGCCTGGCAGCTCTCAGGCCTCTCTGGGGGACTCTGTCCTGGCAGTGTGCACTGGCCTGGGCTGGGAATCCTGCACCAGTGCCTACCTGCTCCAGCATGGGTGCCTTAGGGCACATGGGCCCAGCAGCTCTCAGGCCTCTCTCAAAAATCAATGGAATTTTCAATCTTAGTAATGGAGTCCAAACTCCAGGAAGAGTGAGGAAGAATAAGGAGCCAAGAACAACCCACAAGAGATTCTGGGAAGATGGCAGCCTATTCATCACCTCCCCCCTCAACTACCACCACCAGCAATTCCCTGAGGAACTGACGCAAATGAAATAAACAAGATGGAACCTGGAGGTATCTCAGGTGCACCTGAGGTCAAAGCATCTAGAGAACTGGCATGGAAGCCATTGTAGACAGCACAGTGGGAGGGACTCTGTGAGGATGCTTAAGGTTTGTGTGCATAAACACAGCACTTATCCATCATTCCTGCACCCACATCATGTTGGATATTGCTGGATCCTACAGTGCCACAGCCTAGTATGGATAAATGGTCCAAAAAGTGGCAGATCTGTAGGTACCCTGGAGTAAACAATGAGGTAGAATAAAGCAGATACCTCCCTCATCTGACAAAAGCCAACATGAATGAGGACATCTCAGTGGATTCCGGTGGGGTTTTTTGGGCAGTTATAAGGAAAGGTCTTCCTCCCCCCACCCTCCCTCACTGAGTTTCATTTTAGCTTATGTAAATGCCCTGAAAAATAGAAACACCCTCTCTAAATTGACTGAGACATAGTTTCTGTCATCCCGTGGACTGGGAGTTTAAATTAGAAGCTGATTTTTTATGGCAGAATGAAGAGTTACTTTTATTGCACACTAAGGGGAGTAAGACTTGCATTTTCTATAGTTTGGGTGATTTTTCTCCAACATGCTTGGCAGCCCATTTGTGGAGTGGTTAGAGACTCTCTAAGCAGGTGTAAGGAAAGGATAACAGGAAAAAAAGTGGGAGAACCTAGCAAGAGAGTACAGTTCAATGACAGTCCTCAGAATCTAGACTTGATAGGAAAGAAAATGAAAATGGAGAGAAGCTAACATGTGTGAAAGGAGCAGGCAGATCAAGGAGCTCTAACAGTTCACCATGAGACTAAGGGGCCAGGAGTAATGACACTGAAGGAGAGAGGCAGAAGAGAGGTGGGTAGGTCAGAGAGCAGGATGTTTATATTGTGGGAGTTAAAAGCTTGAACTTTGGGCAGACTTCATTATTTTTAACCCAAGCTCTACCATTTTCTTACCATGTAACTTTGAACAATTAATCATTTGGAGCCTCATCTTTCCTCTCAATAAAATGGGGTACATAATAGTATCTACTTCACAAAACTGAATTCAGAATTAAATGAAACAATAAATCTAAAAATTATTGGGCCGGCCCGGTGGCGCACTGCTACAGTGCACCGCTTGGGAAGCGTGGTAGCGCTCCCACTGAGGGTTCGGATCCCACATGCGGACCGGCCGCTCACTGGCTGAGCGAAGGGCGGGAGCAACATCGAGGGTTGCGATCCCGTTGCCGGTCCCGGTCCGGTATGGGCGCGACACTGGGCGGGAGCAACATTGAGGGTTGCGATCCCGTTGCCGGTCCCGGTCCGGTATGGGCGCAACACTGAGGGTTGCGATCTGTTGCCGGTCACGAAAAAAGACAAAAAGGAAAAAATAAATAAATAAAAATAAAAATTATAACTCACTGTCCTGGCACATAGTATGTGCTTAATCCGTTGTAGCTGTTATGATTGGCTAAGCAATTACTATTCCAGGATTCAGAGTAACACCGTGTCCAGGATGAGGATAAGAGAGTGTATGGCTGATGTGGGAGGGCAGTTTAAGCCTTGACATTGAAGAAGTCAAGAATATCATGTTAGATGGTAATTTCTGTAAACTCTGAAGTCATGCAGCACAATGGCATGATTTGGGGTAGAGAGGAATTCTCTGAGCGGGATGCACAATGTACATTAGCAAACAGGGAAGTGACCCAGAGAGTCAGCAATAACCAGGTGAAGGAAGAATATGAGCATCAAGGAGTAGAGATTTTTTTCAGAAAGTGGAAGAACGGGAGTTCAGAAGTGACAGTGGGAAGCTAAGAGGTGTGAGATTCACCCCCCAGTGCTGATGCAAGTGACCATGGGAGACCGAGCAGCATTCACTTGGAAAACATGCAAGAGGAAAGGTCCTCAGAGAGAACCAGGCTTCAGTTAAAGCAATAATGTGATGAGGTATTCCAGAAACTGAGACAAAGGGTGGTAGAATTTCTTTACTGTGGGGGGGGAAAGCCTCGGGGGCACCTGGAAAGGTTTGGGAGGAAGAGAAGCATGGGAGATGAAGAGTTATTACGGAGCCCTGAGCAGGGGCATCTCTCAGAAGCACTGTGCTGGACCCTGCGGGATCTTACAGGTGACCTGTAACCCTTTTAAAAGATCTTTTAAAATTACTCAGTCTGTTCTGAGCTGTCGGGGCTGGAAAGGTAAAAACGCATAAATAGGTATATTTGATGATACTTGCATTAGTCCATTTTCTGTGCTAATAACAGAATACCTGAGACTGGGTATTATACAGAAATAGTATTTATTCTTACAGTTTGGGAGGCTGGGAAGTCCAAGGTCCAGAGAACACATCTGGTGAGGGCCTTCTTCTTGGCAGGAACTCTCTACAGAATCCCATGGTGACCAGGGTGTCACATGTCGAGAAGGGGCTGAGCAAGAGAGAGCTAACCTCCTTACTTGCTCTCCTTATAAAACCATCAGAACCATGCCCATGGCTACCCATTAAACCGCCATCCATTACTCCTCGAATGGATCAATCAATTCACTAGGGCACTGTCCTCACAATCAATTACCATAATAGGATTTCCCACCCTCTTACCACCATTACAATGGGAATTAAGTTTCCAATACATGAACTCTAGGGGAATACGTTTGACCCATAGCACTTGTCCATAACTCCCATTCCACAATATGCCCAATATTTCTTAATGAAATAACTGCACTGTTCTATCTTTATAGCACCGGAAATTACCTAGGCATATCCTATTCAAGACAAGCACTAGATGCTTTGCTTGGCAAATCCCAGAAGCTGTGAAGCAATGATTGGTTTTTAGCAAACCCCTTTAAATATCTCACTACCTTCAGTTTTAAAAATTTGGTGTTTAGACTGTTTTTGAGTTTACCTCACACCTGTTGAGAGGTCTTATGATACCCAGGACATGGTCTCATCTCGTGCCCTGGACACCTTTAATGGAAACCAGAGAGATTTGCCTGTCTGAAAAGTGCACTTGCCAAAGTCTACTTCGACTATGGCTTTGCTTCAAATTCCAAGAGCTTTTCAAACAGTAGGGTTGATGCTGCCAAGGCAAAGCACTGCATGTAAAATAAAAGAAAAATCCATAATGAGGGACACAAATGAAGACAAAACTGTTGTGTTAGGAAAAATAAATAAAAGAGATCCATTTCCTATTTAAATTCATTGTTTTGCTGTCTCCAAGCAAATAACACAAAGGTAAGTGATCTTTAAGCCTTGTATAGCAGAGACAAATTGTATTAAAAAGTAAGAAGCAGTGCAAACATCTGTCTGCCAGGACAAGCAACCTCAAACCAGGGGAAGCTCTCTTCAGCTCATTCAGACGTTTGGAATAAATCACTAGCTGCTGGCTGGAAATAACTTCTTGGGAAGGATTTCCTGAGACACTAATATTATGCTCGGAAATTCAATGCCACCAAACAAAGAGAGCACTGTTGCAGAATTCTGCCTCAAGTCTGGTGCACCTGGGCATGCTACTGGAATGCCAAGGTCCTTCCAGCCACTATTTCAAGTTGTGGGAGTCAACCTCAGTGAGCACCATGAGCTACTGCATTTGCACTTGGTTTAGAAGAGAGGAAGGGTTATCCATTATCAAACCTTATTATCAGCTGATCTTGATCCATACTAATTCCAGAAGAATTAACAAAACAGTTCTCTAATTCAGGTTCCAGCCTATCTTTGAACTTTCTCAAAAAGCACATGGGTATGGATATTCTGGAGTGGAATCCTTCATGCTGTTCAACCAAAACTCAAGTCTTCACCTGGGACAAGTCCCTCATGCTAAACTTCACACATGATCACTTCCTTCTCTAGTGTCTGGAGAAATAAACACTTCCCAAAGGGGGATTCTCTCTCCCTCTCCTCTTTGCTCTTTGCCTTCAGAAGTTCCACCTCCCCTTCAGCCTCCTTAAGTGGATCTGGTTGGTTTTTATGAACATACCCAAGTGGGAATGGGAAAGAAGGGTCAAGGTCCCTGGATCCTAAGGAGGTAATAAGACTTTGAAGACAGTCAAGATGGCTCTTCTCTCAGCAATTCTCCTGTGAGTTATAATATTAAAATTTTCAATCTCTTCCTCAGCTATGAGAGCTCCTTTTGGCTCCCTGGCTTCTACCTGCAGTGATGTGTATGTTTATGTTGGAAAGGTTGAGTAGTGGAGAAGAAAAAAAAAATTTCCATCCTGCCACAATCCTTCTGATGGAGTTCATTAAGCTTTCACAAAGGGAGGTACAGCTACCTCCTTCCTGATGGTTACAGAGGGAATGAAGTGTTTTTTTGTGACCTAACTCCAGGCAATAAGTTCCCTGGCATGCTCAGCTCTTGAGAGGCCACTCTGCAGGATGTTCTGTGTGGTTTTCCACTTTGGAGTTCTTTAAACTCTCCAAACACCAGTCTCCATGATCTTATCCAAGATATACTGGCTGGTCCCTTGGGTTCTATTGCTACTGTCTCCCACTGAAGAACTGTGGAAGGGGCCACATGCCTTCCTGTGTGGTGGTTATAGGTTTCCCATCCCTACCCAAGTTCTCTTCTTAACTCCCCTTCTCCTTAACCAACCCACTGCAGAACACAAGGAACCCATCCAACAGTCAGCTACCTCATGCCTACCCAGAATCCTAAATTCCATAGCAAAATACAGGTCTCCAGGCCACTGCTCCTGCTGTCATGGTGCTTAGTTTTGTTTTTTCTGTTGCACATTATTATACTGATCCACCATATCCAACAACCAATAAACCACTCAGAGCTTATTGCTCAAGTTAGCAGTATATACCAAAGAAAATTGGTTCTTTTTGTCCCCCTGTTGCATATCAGAAAACAGGCATTGAAAAGCCAGGGGTTCTTCATGAACTTTGAAAAATGAGACTCCTATAATGACATTTGTAGTAACACTGTATACACAGACTAGGAAATCCATATACTGGCTTAATTGAGAAGCCACTTTATAACCAGTGAACTAGCAAAACTATAGAGCTGTAATATCTATTTCTGGTATGGTTATGAGAAAAGGATACTCTGATTTATTGACAGAAGTATGAACTATTATATTTGTAAACAGTGAACTAGCAAAACTATAGAGCTGTAATATCTATTTCTGGTACGGTTATGAGAAAAGGATACTCTGATTTATTGACAGAAGTATGAACTATTATATTTGTAAACATCTATTGAAATAAAAACACATATACCATTTGATCTAGCACTTCAATTCCTACGAATTTGTCCCATAGAAGTAAAATATTCCAGTTCAAAGGGACAAGTATGCAAGAATATTTATTGCATTATTATAACATTAGCCAAAAACTAGAGACAAATTTAAAACCTAACAGTAGGGGAATGACTGAATACATTTCATACACCCACACCACGAAATATGATACAGCCATGTAAACAAATAAATTAGAGTTGTACCAAATTCACAGCATTTTCCATAAGAAAAAGTGTGTTTTAGAAAGCAACGATAAAAAATAGATTTCATATCTATGTTTATGTAGATTTATATATATATATGTAAACACACATATATATCTTTATATAATTCCATTCATTTGAAGGAAGAGATGGGTGTGGTTAGTTTAGATTATTTGTAAGGAAGAGAAGGATCGGGTAACATGTCACTGTGGGAAGAAAAGCAAGGAATTTAAAACAAATAGCTGTTATGTAACCTAGTTCATACTAGTATATAAGAAATTCTTTTAAATCATTATCATCCCAGATTTGATCATCACACGTTATATACATGTATTGACATATAACTCTGTACCCCACAAATATGTAAAATCAATAGTTTTGATTTTAAAATAAATAAATAAATCATTATCATATGAACTGTGTGTGAATTATTCTACACCCACCAAATGGAATTCACCTTCAATGTCTGTGGCTGCAAACTTACAGGAAGCTCTTGTAATGAGTCGCCTCAGCAAGATGTTTTTGTTTATCTAGGGCCTGCCCTGAGCCACGATATCTACTGAGTTCCATAAACAGCTGTAGTTCTCCAATGTTGTTTGGATGAGACTGTGGATGAGGGCAGGAGGGCATTTCGGAAGTGCTTTTTCTCTATTAAAAAACCCCATGTTCCATGCATCCCTCCCAAATACGTAGCAGGAATGGCCTTCTCAACGAAGTACACTGGCACCTTCCAGAGTTGTTTCTCCAGGGCTCCGTCATAGTCTTCCAAATACAAACATTGTATCTACTTAAACTGGCACCTCCAAAAATGTTTAGATCCCAGTGTCCCTCTTCCTCAGCCAATGAAACATAACTGCACTTTTTTAAAAACCTGACGTCATTTATTCCGATGGGATAAACCTGAAAGAAAGCTGCCTCACCTTCCTTAGCCAAACGTAACTGATAACGCCCGCTCCCCAAACACAATGCTGAACACTACTTCTCCTTACTCCTGGGTGAAGGATATCCTGAACTCATGTCATGCTGTAAGTAATCTCAGTTTTTTTTCATTCAGTTCAGAATTACCCACATTTATCAGGTACACGTAAGGATTCTGAAGTACGAATATAACACGTTTCCTGAATTCACTGTAGTGGATTGAATTATGTCCCCCCAAGACTACCTGAAGCTTGAACTGTGTCCCCCAAGTTTTATGTATTAGAAACTTGGTCCGGTACGGGGGCGACACTGAGGGTTGCGATCCGTTGTCGGACACGGAAAAAGACAAAAAAAAAAAAAAAAGAAACTTGGCCCCCACTGTGACTGCAAAGAGGGGGGGAAATCCTATCGTGGTAATTAAAAGGTGGAACCTTGAAGAGGTGATTGGGTGGTAGGACCATGCAGTAGTGAATGGATTAACAATGGTGGTCAGGGGTGTGGTTATGAGGGCTTTAAAAGAAGAAGAGAGTCTGCCTTTCGCTCTCTCTCCTTCCACCACCTTGCCGTGGGAGACCCCTGGGTCACTGTCACCACCACCAGATGGACTTTGGACTTCTCAGCCTCAGAAAC
>NW_007731222.1:26838-28716 GCF_000696425.1 Galeopterus variegatus | reverse complement strand
TCTTTATAAATTACCCAGTTTCAGGTATTTTGTTATAAGCAACAAAAATGGACTAATACATTCACAGATTAAGAAAAAGTCATCCTCTTAAGAATGCTCTGAACAATTTCATAGCATTATGGTTCTATTAAGTACTTCTCATCTTTTGCACAACCCGTGTCCTGTTTGTGCAGAAAGGAGGCCTTTCGCCTCTTGTCTGAACTCAGCTCCTGACCCCACCTCCATTCCCCACTTGTGGATGGGCCCTGTGAGAAGCTGCCTCCTCTTCTTCCTTCTTCTGTCCGCAGCTTCTTGCTAGTATGTGGATAATATATCAGGAGAGTAGCTACATATGGCTGCTCGGTCTGCCAATGACAAAATTGGCTGACTACCGAGGAGAGGCTCAGCTTGTTCCCAATGAGGACACCTATCCCTGACTGCTCAGTGGAAGTCTCAGCACAACATATCAGATATGTACCTAATTATCAAACTCCCACCATTTCATTTGGAAATTCTAATCCACAATATGCCCAGAATACAGTTTGCTCTCTGAGCAGAAAAAAAAAAAAAAAAAGTAAATTAGAACCCACTGTCCAATATTGCTTAGCACAACCCACTTAGTCTAGCCTGTGGCTCCACTGGTCTCTCGGGAAATATGAAATTTACTAGGCCATCTTCCAAGCAAAAGGTCTCGGATAGTTTTTCAATATTTAATCTAACACCGCAGAGCCCTGAAACACTGCCTTTTTTAGGACCAAGTTCACTTTCCAAATGCCCCTAACTCTTCTGCAACATTTTTGACATTAAGCTTTTCCAGTTACATGCAGTACTCCATTTATTATGTGTCCTTCTTACAATGCTTGCAGAAATGGGTTCTTATTGCTGAGGAGAACTTGCTGGGAACTTGCTGTGAGCTTGCTAAAGAACTTCTTCCTCGTACCCTCTCAACAAATCCCCAACTTTTCCACAAGAAGCTAATATTTCAACTTGATTCCACAACATCTTCTACACTGACCACTAAAACGAGCTCCAGCAAGTGACCTCATGTCTTCTCTCCAATTCTGGTTTTTGGCCAATTCTTAATAGCCTCAGCCTTTTCTGCTTCTACCCAACCTGATTGTAATAACAGTACAATTGTGGAAGGCCCTGCTGCCTACAATCTGCTGACAGAGCTTGGCTGTATTTGGCTTCCAACAACATTTGATTCATCTCTATTCCCTTCTCTGTAAAAGAAAGTAAAACTTTTTTTTCTAATTTCAAAAAACTAGAAGTTGTTTATCTCACATTGCTGGATAGTGAAGATATTGGCATGCATTCTCTAAAATCCTAAGGATTTTTTTCTAAACTTTTGCCAAACAGATGGTTGAAAAAGTACACCCCACAGTTGTTATATTTTGTATTTTTATGATTATGAGTGAGAATAAGCACAATTGCAAGTATTTACTAACCATGTTTATTTTTCTGTAAATGGTTGTTTATAGTCTTTGCCCGTATTTCTATAGAACTATCATATTTCTTCTTTTGAATGGGTATATCAATTGTTGGCAAGGATGTAGAAAAACTAGAACAGACATACATGAGTGTTACATTATAAATTGTCATAGGCACCTTGGAAAGCAATTAGGCTATCCCTTCTTCCAAACTTAAACATGAGTGTATAGTATCTGCCAGTAGTTCCATTCTTGAAATCTGTCTTAAAGAAAAATCTCCCTCATGTTCTTAAGGAGATAACATAAAGGATATTCTTTGCAGTAGTCTTAGGACAGCAAAACTTTGGAAATCAACTAATTGTCCATTAATTGGAAAATATGGCTAAATAAATTGTTTTACATAGAAAGACAAAAATTAATACCTGGAATATCTTTTTTTTTTTTTTTTTTTTTTTTTTTTTTTTTTTTT
>NW_007731222.1:22948-25838 GCF_000696425.1 Galeopterus variegatus | reverse complement strand
TCACTATGCTGCAAACTGATTGAGATTTGCGGCAGAAAGCAGAGTTGCTGAAAGCACAGATAAGTATCCTGAAGGATGATGTGCAGAGACTGGCCACTCCTGCCTCTCACACCAGGGAAGACGACCAACCCAGTGGTGAGTTGGGGGAAACTGTGCATCTCTNTGGCAGGAGCGCTGCTGCGCTCCCAGCGCCGCACTCTCCCGAGTGCGCCACGGGCTTGGCCCAGTACCTGGAATATCTTTAGCAAGCAATTCATGAATATATTATCCTTGAAAAAAAATCATAATGCTATACATAAAACAAAATCTTTCATTAATTACCACCCCAAATCCCTAAAGAGTGAACACTATTATCAACTCCCTATGTACCATTTTCATAGACTTTTTTCCACTTTTCTGCTCTTTTCTATTTGTCCTAGTCTGTTCAGGCTGCTATAACAAAAAAACATATACTGTGTGGCTTATAAACAACAGAAATGTATTTCACACAGTTTCAACAGCTGGGAAGACCAAGATCAAGGTGTTGGGAAAATAGAAAAGTTTTAGTCAGGCTCCCTCTCCTCAGAGCAGGTTGGGGGTGGTGCAGCATTCTTTGTAAGCAAGCTGTGTGTGGGTGGAGTTAGTGCACCCATGCGGTGGTGCCACCTTGGCTGGAGTTTACTGCCCTGGGCAGCCGCCACGCATGCAGCCATGCTTTCCAACCTACAGCTTCCAAGGACCTGTTTGCCAGTTACCTAGCTCATAGACCTGCATGTAAGGGGTCTGGCGACCCAGTGTGGCATGTGAAGGGTTTGTGACCCAGTCTGGACAATGGGCTTAAGGGGTCTATGAGCTCCAGATGCAGCCCTAGCTTGACAACTGGCCCAGTTGGCAGGATTACAGGCAGTAAAAGAGCTCCACAATTGGCAACATTGGCAGGATTCTGACATTTGGCATAGTGCCACAACTGGTGTAGTCATGTGGCTTTACAATTGGCATCATGAACAGGATTAAAAGAGCTTTATAAATGGCTATGTTGGCAGGATTCCAATATTTGCCATAGTGCATAGTGTCACTACTGGCATAGTTGTGTAGCTTTACAGTTGGTGTCATGAACAGGATTAAAAGAGCTCTACAATTGGCATAGCGGCAGGATTCTGACATTAACCTGAGCACAACAATTGGCATAGTTGGCAGGATTCTGACCAGTACAGGAGCCAAAAGCCCTTGGAAGAAGGAGGAAATCTGGCTACTTTTGAATATGCTCTGCCTTATGGCCACTTTCCTGTTGACTGGGATCTGGTTGCTGCTCACTGTATTGCAAGGTAGCATAGACCAAGTACTACGGCAGAAAACCCCTTGGGAGGGGGAGGAAATGTGGCTATCCTTGAGCATGTGGTGCCCAGTGGCCACTTTTCTGCTGACCAGAGCCTGGCTGCTGATCACTATGCTGCAAACTGATTGAGATTTGCGGCAGAAAGCAGAGTTGCTGAAAGCACAGATAAGTATCCTGGAGGATGATGTGCAGAGACTGGCCACTCCTGCCTCTCACACCAGGGAAGACAACCAACCCAGTGGTGAGTTGGGGGAAACTGTGCATCTCTAGGCATGACCTGTTGTGCATGAGAAATTGAGACAGCAAAAACAGGGAGAGCCCCTGGCTTCTACAGCTAGGGGGCCTAGGGGTGGATGGTGTAACATGCTTTAGAGATGATGTAGTAAACACATGTTGTGTTTGTCTGAAGGCAAATGTCTCAAAGGGTGCCACTTAAACTCAATGGCCAAATGGGTGCCATATAAACCCAAGAAAAGAGTGCCACATGCAGATGGGCAGATGACCCAAGGATGGGTACCCCTGCAGAATTTCAAGTATGTTTTCACCTGGTGAAAAGGTGGAAAAGTTACTGTTACTATGTGCCTGTCTCAGTGGCAGCAGTTAAAAAAGAGCGACAGATATGCACAAGGGTGAGGCAGCCACTCCATGATGGACTGAGTGAATGCAGCTGTTCAAACTGTGTGGGCAAGTGCTGCAAAACTGCCTGAGACTGAGTGAGTAGTCCTTGTAAGCCGAGCTGATTGAAGTAATTCAAAAGCCAGAGAAAAACCCACGGGTGAAGCAGATAAACTTGTTGCTAAAGACATTATCTTGGTGGTGAGGCAGCCAGATGCTAAAAACCAGGACAAGGGGGAAAATGCCCTAAAGGCATTTGAGAAGTCTGGATGGATGACCCACCCATCACAGGCCCCGGGGGCATTTGAGAAGTTTGAGAGAGCTCCCCTCCCATCCTAGGAAAACTGAGTTGTACAGAGGACAGACCTGGGGCACAGCTGCCCTCAGCAAACTGCTCCCTGCATCCCAGCTGCTCTGGCTGGAGCAATCCTGCCTCAGCACCTCTGAAGAGCAAAAGCCAAAAACCTTGGTGGCGTTCACATTGTGTTAAATTTGCAGGCCAGCAGTATGTGAGAGCAGTGGAGGCATGGCAGCTTCCATCTAGATTTCAGAAGATGTATGAAAAAGCAGGAGGACTCAGGCGGAAGACCTGCTACAGGGGTGGAGCCACTGTGGCGGTCATCTACAGGGCAATGTGGAGCAGAAAATTGGGTTGATCCCCTACAAAGAACCCCCACTGAGGAAATGTCTAGTGGAGCCAGGATGGCAGGACTGCCACCAGGAGCCCAGAACTGTGGGGCTGGCAACGTGCAGTACTGGCTTGGAAAAGCTGCAGGCACCAGGACAGCTCGATGGGCTGCACCTGGTGGAGCTGTTGGAGCAAGACTGACCAATACTTTGGGTATCCAGATGCTCCAGTGTGCTTAACATTTGCCCCGTTTGGGTTTTCGATTTGTTTAGGGCCTGTTTTCCTTTCTATTCCTCCCTTCTGGAATGGGAATGTGTACCCAATGTCTGTCC
>NW_007731222.1:19933-21985 GCF_000696425.1 Galeopterus variegatus | reverse complement strand
TCAGGCAGCCGCTGTGCATGCAACCATGCTTTCCAAACTACGGCTTCCAAGGACCTGTTTGCCAGTTACCTAGCCCATAGACATGTGTGTAAGGGGTCTGGGACCCAGCGTGGCATGTGAAGAGTTTGTAACCCAGTCTGGACAATGGGCTTACGGGGGTCTGTGAGCTGCAGACCCAGCCCTAGCTCAACAACTGGCCTAGTTGGCAGGATTGTTGGCAGGTAAAAGAGCTCCACAATTGGCAATGTTGGCAGGATTCCATCATTTGCCGTAGCGCCACAACTGGCATAGTCGTGTAGCTTTACAATTGGCATCATGAACAGGATTAAAAGAGCTTTCCAATTGGCTGTGTCGTCGGGATTCCAACATTAGCCATAGCTCTACACAAGGCAACAGCAGACGCGATGTGTGGCAAGGGCCTGCGTCCTGGACTTTCCGCTATAACCTCACATGGCCGAAGACGTGAGGTATCTCGCTGGGGTCTCTTTCATACGGACAATAATCCCATTCATAAGGGTTCTTCACCCTCATGACTTAATCACCTTCCAAAGTTCCCACCTCCTAATTCCATCACCTTCTTGACTTCTAGAATTTTTATATACTCTTTATATGAATCCAATTGCAGTTAGAGATATTGCAAACACTTTTTACCAGTGTGTTGTTATATCTTTTTATCATAAAGAAACTTCTAATTCTGACATAAAAATTTCAGTCTTTTTTCTTTATGGCTTTTTTGTGCCTTGTTTAATAAGGTTGATGTTATCCCAAGTCATAAACATAGGTTTTGACATAAGGTCTTTATCACATATAGAATTTATTTTGTGGATAGTACATACTAGGAATATGACCTTATTTCTTTCCTAATGAATAACTGATTTCCTCAAAACTATTTATTGAATATTTTATGTTTCCTCCACTGATTTGAAATGCCAACTTACCATGTAAACGTGTCTGAGACATCTCTGATGTTTTATAATGATCCTGATCCATTGAATTCATAAAAACCAAATTAACATCTCAAAAGAAGCAGCAAAACATTAGCTAAAATTCCAAACTCATTTAGGTGAACACTGTTAATTTTGTATTAGAATAATTTCTTATTGCATATCATTCATCATGGTTTCACTTTCTAGACTGAACTCAAATTGATACAATTGTTTTAATTATGGTCTCCTTCTTACAATTAGCCAGTTGGGCAGGCAAAGTATATTAGACTTTATCATGACAGACATAAGGAGCCAATGAAACTGGAGCACATTAAAAAGAGCAGGTGAATAAGAGAGACCAATTAAGAGGAATTTGTTGCTTTTATTCTACAGATGAGAAAACTGAGATATAGAGAAGTTATATCATTTCCCCAAAGCCATATAGCAAGAAAGTGGCAGAGCATGAATTTAGACATAACCAGACAGAATCCAGATCCTATATACTTAACCACTACCTAACGTGACTTCCAATTGGAATGAGATTAAACATTCATAAATCCAGAATAATACTTTAAGTGTTCCTGTAATGTTTACTCAAAGCATGTCTGTCTACCAACATTTCCCTGCTTAGCCCTACAAGAACAACCAAGCAATTTCTGCATCACTACAATTTTAAATGTCATAGAACTGTGTTGCCAAGCAGTTAAATATAAACAAAGAACTTAAGAAAAACTGTTTTGAAATATAACAGAAGTCTTTTCTCATTAATGCATGATTATGCATTACCCCAAATTATTTGAAGACCTAGATAATAGAATAACATAACAATTTTAAAAATTTAACTTATAATATCAAGTAGATTCTCCACTTACAATGATTGCACAATTACAAAGTGATATTTTTATATAATGACTAGCACATAACTAATACCTATAGAATAATAACCTCATCTTTTGACAAGTGAACTACTGTCACTACCAGTTAGATAATATGTGTAAAGTAGTTAGCATGGTGCTTATTACATCCTTGGCAATCAGGATGTAGTAGCTGGGATTATTACTTTAAAAGTTACTCTAAAAGTTAAGCAATGAAAGCATTTTTTTTTTTTTTTTTTTTTTTTTTTTTG
>NW_007731222.1:11743-18933 GCF_000696425.1 Galeopterus variegatus | reverse complement strand
TTTGACCAGTAAGGGGATCGCAGCCCTCGGCACAGTGTGGTCCGCACCATGCTCAGCCAGTGAGCGCACCAGCCATCCCTATATAGGATCCGAACCAGCAGCCTCGGCGCTCCCAGCGCCACACTCTCCCGAGTGAGCCATGGGGCCAGCACACATTTTATTTCTTAAAAATAAAAACTGGAAAATAAAACCTTAAAGGTGGAAAGCATTAGCCGTCATTAAATCATATGTAGCTGTGGAGTGTTCTTAAAGTTCTAGAGCATCTATAGCAAAGAAGAATAGCAATAATGATATGCAATTAGATTCTATGTGATACCACAGTATAAATCTCATTCAACTTTAAACTCCTAAAGGGCAAAGAATGCAGCTGAAGAAAGTTCCAGAAAAATATAGTTTTAGTATCAGAATTTCTTCTGCAACATTTGTTTTAGCCTTCATTTATTAAAGAGAGAATTATGGGAACGTTAAAACATAATCAATATAATCAGGTTCAGTGGACTCTGGAAGAAGTAAAGCGTTTTGATAATATTAAGGAACCATTTTAGTACCCCAGATTTGCACAAATCAAAATTAGCCTACACTCCCTTGCCTAGGTAGGCAGTAGTGACTCCATAATGAAGGGATCCAAGGCATCATACAGCCATTTGCTCCGTGTACAATTCCTGAGTGTTATAATGATCTGAACATGAAGAGCAGTCGTCAGATTGTCTCTTCAACACAAGAAGAGGTGGTAAAATAGACAAAAACTTCGAATAATTTGAAAACATGAAAAATTGGGAAAACTTTGGGTGGCAGAGGCAACCAACACCTTCTCAACCATGTTAGTGATGCTTCATATGAACATTCTGTTGGTTTTCATGGAAAATATAAATACTAATATTCACATTTTATTAATGGACTACTCAAATGACCTACTTAAGATCATGCAATGAGTCATAAGTAGAAATAAATACTGTGTGTACTAGCACTATTGCTTAAATGAAAAAACAAAAATGTCATTTTGGGTTCATTAAAACTGAAAAGCTATAAAAATTGAAAGAAATTATCAAAGAACATAATTTTAAAAAATAAAATAGATATTTTATATTACTTATACATTTATCTTTTGGCATTTTCACTTCAAGGAATATGGCCTTAATTTAGGTTGGAACGTTTTTCTGAAAGCAGCAGTAACAATTTTCCACCTGGGCAAGTAAATATGCCAGGGATCCACCACTCGTCCACTCATTTTTTCCATAGTAAATGGATATGAAAGAACTAAATGAACATCATAAAGAACTAAATGAACATAACAAAGCTTGCCATATTTAGTAAATCTCTGCAGGGCCTTGCAGATAGATTGCTATAAAGCATTGTCTGTATTCATTTTGTGTATCAACCAACATAAAATAATTAAATAGCAAAAAGTCCAGTAGGCCAGTAGGCCATTATGAACAGATCTGTAGAAATTAAGGAGAAAATATTTGATAGTGGAGACAGGAATTAACTGCAGAGTAAATTACTTCTGCACACTGGAGGAGAATATATCAGATAGTCCTCTACTCAGCTCAAAACTTATTTCTTTCTTGTAAAAAGCCAGGGGAGTCCATCCTGCCCCACAAGCACTGAAGGAAGGAAGCAGACATTTTGTCATAGGTGGCAAGAGCTGTTGTAATCGCAGCATTGCACCATCTGAGCAAGAATTAATGGAAATAGAAATAAGTAGAGCTGTGGACATAAACCTGATAAAGACTAGTATAAAGGAAAGAAATACTTCCAAAGATCGTATCAGTCCTGATGAGACTGACCAATTGTGACAGACAGAAAATTAAGTACATCTTGGCTCACAGCAATGTCAGTACTGCTATATTTGTGCCTTTCCACTACCCATCTGGCCATGGCTGGTGGAAATAGAGGCAGAAACACTAGAAACAAAACTGAATGAGTTTGCACCTTTCTTCTGAGAATCTGGAGTTTAAACAGAAAGACATGGGGCCCCATAGGGATATGGGCTGAGTCACAACAGGGCAGTACCTTCAAATTGGCTCCATGGATTCCAGTTATGAATGAGTTTGCACCTTTCTTCTGAGAATCTGGAGTTTAAACAGAAAGACATGGGGCCCCATGGGGATATGGGCTTTGTCACAACAGGGCAGTACCTTCAAATTGGCTCCATGGATTCCAGTTACTAAGGACCCTGATGCTCCCCTCATCACTGCCTCTCAGAAGCATAATTGCTTAGCTTTTTTTTTTTTGGATTGTGTGTAGCTACCTCCAATAACTCCATTTTCTGCTTGAGTTACCCATAGTAATTTTCTTTCTGTTGGCTACAATAAAAAGAACCTCACCTGATGTATCGTCCAGTGTAAGAAAATGCCATGGAACAACATGAGATGAATGGGTGTAAGCCACAGAAAAGGAATAAGCAAACGATGCTAAACATAGATGCCCCCTCCAACAAGATCCCAATCAGAACCAGGGACATGCATTAGGCTTGTTCACTCCTAATTAGAAAATAGTTGGTAATGAACCAAAAGATATATAGAAGATATGTCTATATATGGTCTTTTTGTATTTGTGCTTAAGTTAACAGTTTACAAATTTTACATTCTTTATTCCAAAGTGTGGGTTTAGTTCTTCTCAAAGAGTTAACCAAATTAATCCTTCAATGCTTAAAAAGTCCAGATCTTACAAAATGCTGCCTGAAAAAGACATTGCTGTCTGGAGTTTCTATAGTCATGCAGATAATACAGATATGTAATAAATTAGGTGAGCTCTATAATAAAGATCATGGGAGGGAAAAACACAATGAAATGAGATTATGCCTTTATTTTGAAACAATCTGGACAGATGATGCTTTAAGACTTGATATGGGGACCCCAAGAGGGCAGTGATTTAGTTGATATATATTTTGAAGGTGGTTTTCTTGGACATGTGTGCCAGTTCAATATATATTATGCTAGCAAAATACATTTTATAGGATGACTAAGGTAAGTTACAAGGATATCAGCCATCCTGTGCAATTACGCTTTCCCATAAGTTTTATGGTAAAGCTGACAATTTCACTGCAATACACAGGATAAAATTGGAATCAGATTCTTGGAATCTATTGAAAAAATAGTACCAGCACTGTGAAATTGAAACTCATCAAAATACATATTTAAAAAACTTCTGGGTTTATTCTATTAATGGATCTTTCTTATATTTGTTTTCAAGTGATTTTTCCAATATAATTGCTGATATATATGCAATATAATTACAAACTATAGAGGCGTGCCACTTCTCTATGGCTTATATCCTGTAACTTAATTAAAATTGTCTTGAGTCTTAATTTTATTTAACACATATTCTCAATTATTGACATTGCTGAAGTGTACTTATTGTTCATTTGGTGGAACTTAATTATGTTTCATTATGATAAAGAGTTGGTACATAATGATTTGTAATAACCTTGATAAGACCAGAAAAGAATTAGAAAAGATCTGCAACTGTTTGATTCTACCAAAATGAAAATATTATTTTTGTTTATTGCTCAAATTTCACTTGTTGACGAAATGTGGAATTAAAAAATGATTTTTATTTTGGTAATTGTTTAGTAAAATAAATAATATTTTATGTTTTCAAGAACCCTTCTATAATACTATAGAACAATAGTGCCAAGCCATATTTATAAAAATCAGGATGGTGTGATACTCTTTGAACTGTGGGATGTGCTGGGTATATCACTGTGTTTGTGAACTCATCAACGGAAATGCATTTAACAACAGGCATAGTAATTGTTCAAAGATTGAGAAAGTTAAAACTAAAACCCCACACATTCCTTTTTTTTCTGAGATTTTATGTAAAAAAAGCAAAAGCACACTTGTGCACTTTGGCACCCAGAGGTGATATGCTTATTATTTATGATATTTTAACAAATTGGAAATTTGATATTTTACATAATAACATGGAGATTTTTCAAAGAAGTTTCACACACAACATCTCGCATTCGATACTAACAAATAAACCATGAATTACAACAAGTAGTATCCCCAATTTAAAAAGAGAAATTTAAAGTTTAAATTGTTTGATGTTCTTATCCAAGACTGTTCACAGCTGGGATTCATACCTTAGATTTCTAGTTCTAAAATTTTGGTTTTTTCTGCTATGTCACATATAGTGTTGCAAATGCGCAAACCATCTTTTTGAACCATCCTTTTGAAATTTCCTTCTGTATTATTTTATTTCTGTTGCTTATAACAAAATGCCTGGTACTGGGCAATTTGTAAAGAAATAATATTTATTGCTTATAGTTTCAGAAGCTGGGAAGTCCAAAGTCCAAGGAACACACCTGGTGAGGGCCTTGTTCTTGGTGACTCTATTCAGTGACTAAGGGTGTCACATGGCAGATGGTAGAGCAAGAGAGACAGAGACTAACCTCCTCATTCACTCTCCTTTTAAAGCCACCAGACCCACTCCCATTATTCCAAGAATGGATCAAACCATTCACAAGGGTACAGTCCTCAGGATCCAATCACCTCTTCAAGGCCCCACCTTTCAATTACCATAATAGCATTTCCCACTCTCTGAACACTGTCACAGTAGGGGTTAAGTTTTGAGGGGACATTCAAGCCACAGCACCTTCAGAATTAATTTAAGAGCCATTAAAGAAAGATAACTCAGTACTATACACCAGAGGTCTCAGATTCTTGTGACATGTTACTATTTTTCATTTCCAAAAAGCCTTGAGAGTATAGAGATGGGTACACCACTAATGATAAAAGAATTTCACCTTCATAAGGAAAGGTAGTTCACTCTTTTCACTCAGCCATCCTGTCACTAGTTTATTGAGTATCTATTTTGGCATACAATACTGCATTTAGTAGTGACAAGACAAAATTATCTCACTGAGCTTACAGTGAGTGCAATGGCAGATGGAAACAAAAATAAGCAGTTAAAATAAATGTGATAAGTAATCTGATAGGGGTAATACGGTATTTTAAAGATAATACTGAAAATGCTTTCAAACTATACAAAAAATAACTGTGCCATCATCCCAGCTATATCAGGTGCAACAAGAGAATAAAACATCTAAGTACATAGTCTTCAACATTGCACTGCTTGGACTTCAGTATCTTGATTCCTAGCTNAGTAATCTGATAGGGGTAATACGGTATTTTAAAGATAATACTGAAAATGCTTTCAAACTATGCAAAAAATAACTGTGCCATCATCCCAGCTATATCAGGTGCAACAAGAGAATAAAGCATCTAAGTACATAGTCTTCAACATTGCACTGCTTGGACTTCAGTATCTTGATTCCTAGCTGCGTGACTTTGGAGAAGTTACTTAATGTTACAAAACCTCAGTGTCTTCTCGTAAAAATGGGGATACCTCAAAAGTGTAACCAGGGGAAGAATGTGTTCAGAGGAGATCAATGCATTCACAGGGATCTATAAAATTCCCTCTATGAGAAGTGAGGAAGAACCAGTGAGCATGGAGTTGCCTGGTCCTCCTGCCATCCTAGAGTGTCATTGCTCAGCCAACAGTGGGTGGGAGTTGAAGTTCTGTCCTCTCTCACAGGGAGATGATGCAAAGTGTTACAGAGGGATGAGGAAAAGGAAAAGGAAAAGGAGGGGGAAAGTGGCTGGGTGTTAGAGAGAGTTTTGGAAATTTGGCAACTGCTGAACTCTAAAGGATGCAAGAGATTCGAGGACAACTGGAATTTAGGGAATTTCTGCTGTATTTATTTAGCTGTATCCTTCTTAATATCCAATCTTGAAAGATCTAAATAAAAGTTCAGTCTTGTGTTTAATTACATTTGTTGGCTGGACTATGTTTCTTTGAAAGTTACACTATATAGAAACTGAACCACTTGGAACCCAGGATTTATTTGGAATACACAGGTTGGTGATTCATAGGTAGACGTTATAAAATGCTTAACATAGTGCTTCCCACAGAGTAAGCACTCAGAAATTAATGTTCTTGCTGTTATTCACAATATATTCTAAATTCACGGAGTTTAGAAACACCTATTTTTATTATTTTCATGTCTCATCTAAATCTAATTTTAATTTGAGGAAACCTGAAAGAGATGCAAAGACGAGGAAAGACAAAAATCCAATAATATTGGGCATACTTAAAAGAAACAGAGGTAAGAAGAAATTATCTGCACAAATTCTAAGAAAAGCTATGCACCTCAACATCAAACAAAGCTCTTTGCTTTCTACAGCTAAGGCAAAGAGAAAAATTCAGTGGCTTACATGTATCCAACTATCTAGTAAAGCAAAATAAATCTTTAGGAGAGTGAAATTTAAACGTATTACCTAAGCCCGAGTGCTGAAAGAAATTTGTCGCAAGTCCTTCTTTACACCAGAAGGACTGAACATAATGCATAATATCCATGACAAAAGTTCCACATGCAAAAAAGCGCAGAGATGCCTCACATATAGCTATTATTATATCTTTCTTTTTGAAAGCTGAGAGCATAATAGTTTTTCTGCAAAGGCAATTCTACCAGAATATAACTTTCTAGTGATTTACCTCATCACTGAGATACAACTTGGGAATAATTTGGCCAATGAGCCTAAACCAGAACTACTGAATCAGAATCTCCAGGATTGAAGCCCAGGATTATATTTTTTTCAGGTTCCCAAGTTGACTGTAAGTACCAAATAGCATCAGCGAGACTGCTAGGTGCTCCCGACGGCTCCCAGATTTATTCTCTCCTTTGCCCTTACAGGAATAGAACCCTTGATTTCTACTGGGCATCTGGCTACCCAGAATAACAACTAAATTTCCCAGCCTCCTGTTCTGTTGGGAGTTGCCGTGCGATTAATTTTTATGCAATGGAATATAATAAACAGTGATGCTTGCCCCTTTTGGACTTGTCCTGAAAGGAGAGACTGTGCCACTTCACTCCTCCCCATCCTGCTGCTTGACTGATGGTATAGAGTCTGGAGCTCTCAGCATGCGCATGGGAACCACAGCAGGGAAAGCAGAGAGAAAATAATGAATGGAGCCTGGTCTCTGGATGAGATCATCCAGATCTTCATGGTGATTCCTGGAACGTAAAAGTAGGAGCACGTTCTTCACATAAAGAGGATGCTTCTCCTCCGGTCCGCCAGAGTAGGTAGTAAACATTTCATCTGAAACCCACTTCCAAGAGTTAATTTATATTAGTTATATGTGGAAGGCGGAAACTTTGGGTTATTCTTCAAAATTAGTTAAGT
>NW_007731222.1:7219-11389 GCF_000696425.1 Galeopterus variegatus | reverse complement strand
ATTTATATTAGTTATATGTGGAAGGCGGAAACTTTGGGTTATTCTTCAAAATTAGTTAAGTCTTGAGAAGTGTGACATGCCTGTTACTTTCTAGTACTTCCCTGAATAAACAAGATATCCCAAATTAGAAATCAGAAGGGGTTATTTGATGTAATTTATATTAGTTATATGTGGAAGGCGGAAACTTTGGGTTATTCTTCAAAATTAGTTAAGTATTGAGAAGTGTGACATGCCTGTTACTTTCTAGTACTTCCCTGAATAAACAAGATATCCCAAATTAGAAATCAGAAGGGGTTATTTGATGCCACCACTGTCAGTTATTGTCAATTATCATTCAAGATATGAATGAGGGAAGCTGTAGAGTAGTGATGAATGAGGGGTCTAAGGTAAGTGACCTCAAGATGTTTCTTTCTAGTTATAACATTTCTGATTCTATGATTCATCTAAAGTATAAATTCTGATATGTTTCTTTTAAACTCAAAACACATAAACAAAAGTAGCCTTACAACATCACACTTGCAATCACCAGGCTGAATCTCGCACGTGGGAAGAACAGACAGTTGATGAACTTCCAGACTTATTTTCACAAAAGTAGGAGGTGGACATGTGCAAAGACTTCTATGCAATTCCTACATAGGACCAAAAATGGGCCTCTCCAGCCTGTTGGAGACCAGGCATCCAGCACAAAACATAGTGCCAAAGAAGACTGTTGACATTCACAATAAAACCAAAGTTAATTTTCAATCCTCAAGGCAGTGTCCACTTAATATCATCTTTGGTCAGATGCCCTCTCATCTAGAATGAATTGCTTTTTTGTGAACGTACAAGGAAATAATTTCATTCTAGATATCAAAGATGTGTATGTGATTTAGCTCACATATCTGAGGAAAGCATAGTCATGCCACTCAAGTCCTCTTTTTATATACTGAAATTTTAACTTTACTCTCAAAAGGCTCATTTAACTTTTTCACTTGAGGGGGGAGGGCTGACAGTTCAAGTTTCCCTTCGGAAGTTAAAAACTGAAGAATCCATTTTCAGAATGTCTTTTAAATACTTAAACAGCCAACAGACTGGGGGGATAGGAAGATGGGTGAAATGAAAAAGAGAGCCCAATTTCAGGGAATCTGCCCATAAGTCCCCTACATTCAGAAAAGGACAAAATAGGAAATATGTTTGAATTGACTCTCAAGTTCAGGAAGTGTGGAGACAGATTTAGTGTAACTCATTTAATATTTGCTCAACAGAACAAGTCAAATAATGATTTTCTGATTGAACTGTAATTTGAAAAATCATTACAAATAATTTACCACTAATCTCACTACAGAGAGCTTTTATTCTTTCCAAGAAACATTGTCAATAGCTTTGGCATTGGCGGGTTGCACTGTGCATAAAAACAGTTTTGCTATAGAACACCTATAAAGCCTATCCCAGGGCGGTTGGAAAAAACTGGGGGTTTCACTGGAAAGATGCTCACTAAGCTTGACTCCAACAACTCATAGAACAGCTGCCCAGCCAATTATCTGATCTACTTCTTTAAAATCTATTAATTATTTCTTAGACTCATTTTCCATCCCTGTTTTCTCCAGGTATCCAGCTTCTGCATTTTCAGACTTGAAGCATAGTCATGGCCTCTTGCAAAAATGCACAAAGTTAATTCAGAGAGTTTAATAAATCTAATTCCTTTGAGAAACTAGAAGCAAACAGAATTGCTTTGCTGTGCTCAATCTGTAATGCCTAGAAAAGATAACTGAGCCAGAACATGGCATTTTGTTAGGAAATAGTGTCACTTCAACCAAAATTAGACACATACCTTGGAGCACTGGCCCAGGACCCAGGCAAACAGGCTTCAAGTCTGATTCCACCACTCCTTCATTACTCCTCAGGAAAAATCATCTAATCTCTGGAGGTTTTCGCCTCTTCATCTTGGCAAGTAAGTACAGTTGGTTAAACAAGCAAAATTGCTTCTACTGTAAAATTCTACAAAATAGAAGTAGTTCATTAATTACTGAAAGTGCTTGTGTGTTTATCAAACAACTTGATTTTGATACCTTATCAATAAAACCAATCCTAAGACCCTGCACTAAAAAGAGAACTTGGAAGTTCACATGCTGTGGTGTGGACATCCTTTGCCACCTCCTCTGTGGGGCTACAGGCTTCACCCCGATCTCTTTCAATACTCTAACACCTACACGTTCTTAGACATAGGGTCTCATAAACTTCTCCACAACAAGAAATATTTTGATGAATGTGCTTGATCTTCACAAGATTCCAGCAGATTTCAAATTTTCATAGTAAATAATAAATATCAATATAAGGTATTTTTTAATTATAAAAGTAATATTTGCTCAGAGAAATTGTGAAAAATAGAAAACTAGAAAATGAGTACAGTTTTTTCACAGTGTATGACCCAGAGACCCTATTTGTTATTATTTATCCCCTCGCAATCTTCTGGGTGTATATAAATTTAGTTGTGATTATCTGGTATATTCAAAATGTTACAATACTGATTATTAAATGTCAGGTTTTCTTATTTTGAAAACAATGTAGATACATTGTATACAGTTTGAAAAATAGGGAGGAAATGTGAAGAAGAAAATAAAAACATCTAAAATCTTATTTAAGAAGATGATTGCCTGTAGGGGGATAGGAAAAGCTCTAGAAAAGGGGCTCATTTGTGATCACGTTCAACTACTGGTAACCCAATTACTAGGGCAACAGGGGAAGTGTCAGGATCATGACCGTCATCCTGGGCTCACAGATGAGACAGCTCAGCTACGCAGATCTAGCATCCTGATATTTATAGAACTCAATCTATGTTTAAGTATTTGTTTTTAAAAATCGTGCCTCCCATTTGTACTTAAGCCCTGTCTCCTCATTTGCAAAACTGAATAATTGGAATTATGTACTGTTAGTCATTCTACTGCAAAACAATAAAAACACAAGACACACACAAAAAAAGAAGACAAACATTGAACATGTTGTCATATTTTCTAATTATTTTGTGTCTGTATGCATAGTGTATATTATACTCCATATAATAACCCAAGATGAAGCATTGGAGCTGAGACTCCTAGAAGAGCTGTAACTTGAGTCCTACGAACGCATATCATTTGCAGGTTTCAGGAAGATGATTTAAAGAGAGTTCCTTGGCTGATGGATAATTTACCCCCTCAGTGGTTGCATCAACACCTGTGTGGGCACTTCAGACAGTACTTGTGTCAGCAGACCATGCACACATTTGGAGCTTCCCTAGAATGACTCATGGCTCTCAGCATATGGTTGTACTCATGGCTAAGAGATTCATTACTGCAACCCAGCAAAGCTGCACAGCCAGATCAGTACGGGAAAAGAGAGGGCAGGTAGACTGGAGGCATCCACACGCAGACTTCCTATGCTCTGCCCAAGAGACCACACAGAGCTCACTCTCCCCAGCAGCACGTGTGCAGTTTCTCTGCCCAGGGAAGCCTGTAAGACTCAGAACCCAGGGTTTTTATCAGGTACCGGCCACATAGGCACTCTCTGTCTAGCCACAACTACCAGAATTCTAGACTCCCAGATTGAAAGCAGGCGTTCCCCATAAATCACATCGTTGAGGTAGACTGGTACAGTGGCCTTATCAGCGCTGATATTCCAAGGACAAGGTCCTGGATGCCAGCTCCACCACTTGCTGTGTTGCTTGACCTTTTTCAGACTCAGTTTTCTCACCTATTCATTGGGTGACATAATAAGAAATAGGGTTGCAGCGCTGATATTCCAAGGACAAGGTCCTGGATGCCAGCTCCACCACTTGCTGTGTTGCTTGAACTTTTTCAGACTCAGTTTTCTCACCTATTCATTGGGTGACATAATAAGAAATAGGGTTGCGAGACCCCAATCCTCATGTAGCACTCAGCACCATGCCTAGCACATAGCATTCTACACAAGGCATTATTACTGGAGAGTTGAACAAAATTATATGAAATAATATTTGTAATAAATTAATGCTGCAGGACATTCAATATGAGTTTTAAAGATATTGAGAAGCAATATGCAAGCTTCTTGGTAATAAAAATGGGCTCTATGTTGATTTATGCAATACTGTGTGCCCATAGTTTTGTTATGTTTGGAAGGGGCACATTTTATTTAATAAAGGTTCTATAACTGTATCCCCACTATCTGAAGAGTATAACC
>NW_007731222.1:0-6687 GCF_000696425.1 Galeopterus variegatus | reverse complement strand
GTAAGGTTCGCTTTTCCCACTCCTTGGGAAGGAAAAGCAGCAGAATAAAAATGAGCTGAGGAGTACTGCAAGGTCAGACTACACCCCTGTACTCACTGGTGTTATAATTGAGAAAATATGCGTTTTATTTATTGAATGCTTTAATGTTCCAGGTACTGGGCTTTATATCTGTATTTCATTTAACCCTCACAACAACCACATGAATTTGATATCATTATCCCAGTTATACAGATGAGAAAGCTGTGACCCAGGAAGTCTAGGAGACATGTCCAAGGTAGCCCCAGTAAGTGCAGGTCTAGGAATGCAAACTTGGGAATGTCCAACTCAGAGCCAGGGCTCTTTGACACTTTGTCATCCTGCTTCTCTGAGCCTACAGGAGCTCGTGTGTCCAAAAGTCCACACATGCTAACCATTCTTTTACGTTGCCTTTACCTGACTCTAAGCATTCAAGTTGCTGGATACAGAGGACAGCAGATTCATATGAATGCAGGATTTAAGAGTCATTCAAAGGGCATTTAATTATGATTCTGCTTTTTAATAGGTTTCCCCAAAAAAATTCCATACAGATGAGTTTTTTTAAATGCCCTTGCTGCAGCTGGGTTCATATTAAGCTTTCATTAGAGATAATCTATTAGAAAGAAAAATTTTTCAACAAACAAAAGGAATGAAACAAATTTGGAAAACCAGAGACCATTTTATGCAGACTTCCTTCCTCCAGAGAGGTTCAGTCGTTACATTTGTTCTCTCGAGAAAACTTGCACTGATCCTATATTCAAGTTGCACAAAACTCTCCTTCTCTCTCACAGTCAGTCTCTCTCTCTCTCTCTCTTTCTCTTTCTCTCACATACATACAGTTTAAAAAGAAAAAATGCAGGCAATTCAAAGTGGCGTGGTCCAAATCCTAAGGGAACTTTCAGTAAGCCAATGCATTCCATGACTACATTTCTTTGTCTGAACAGGGGAAAATGCACAGGACCTAAAACTTCCTGAGATAAGTGCCTTCGTTTCAAGGTCACCTGTGTAATGTAAAAAAACATCACACACTGAAATAGTGAAAAGGGAAAATTAGGATTTAGCATGTGGGGTATGGAATAGCAACAGCTAGAGAATCTGCCTTCCAAAAATTAAAAATAGGAGCATAAAATATGCAGAGAAGTTGCAGCCTCATAAAACTGCAACAGTGCAGCTGGTCTGCGAACTCAAGAAGCTGAAATGATTTCTGACTCAAGGGAAATGTTAACATCTTTCTTGAGCTCTGCACTACCCATGGGAGCTCATGGGAGCTGAGCCATGTTCCAGAAGTTACTAGTTTTAGATAGAAGAATCCTAGGAGGATNCTATTATTGTTTGCCAAGAGGTTTTGGCTTGATAATTATTTTTTGTTTTATGAGTTTTGTTAGTCTAGTTCCTTCTGGATGACAGTAGCTATAGACCACAGGAAGTAAGTTATGTTGTTCAGAAACTGTCATAAAGCACCACTGATGTTTATTTACTGCCCATCAATGTGTCTTAGGCCAGCCTCATAAGGGCCAATAATTACATTGACTTCTTAGTGTAGTAGTGATTCAGAGGAAATAATTATGGTTTAGTTTTAGTTCTTCTGTTTTCTCTTCTAAAGTTGGATTTAACATACCAGGATTGTAATTCTCATTATGTTATTTTACCAGTCTTTGAAGGAACATAAGAAATAGGGAATATAAGAAAAAAAAATCACCTTCCTTAAGGCAATAGAATAGAAGTAGCTAAAATTTGTTGAGAGCTTATTAAATGCAGGAAATTTTTCTAAGTCATTTATGTATTAACACTATCCTTGGGGGAGGACATCAGCAAGATGACAGAATAGAAAGCCCAAGACCTCCCTTCCCCCACAGAGACATTGATTCAACAATTCATGGGCCAATTCCCTTTATGAGAAATCTAGAAACCAGATGAGAGGGCCCTGCACCCTGAGTTTGTTTGAAACCAGCCACATTGAAGCTGGTAGGAACTTTGTGATCCTCACTTACCAAAGCCCCTCCTCCTGGCATTGCCCAGTGCAATCAGGAGATAATTCCCAACTCCCAGCTTCTTCCTGGGGAGAGAAAGAGAAGACCAGAACATAGGTCTAACATTCAAACTTTTGGGAGGGACTACTCAAGGGACTGATTTCTGTCTTACCTGAATATAAGCACTGACAGGAAATGGAACCAACTTGGGAACACTAAAAATAAAGGTGATGGTATGAATTTGAACACACTTGTCCCCCATGCCCACTCAATGTAGCACAAGTGGAAGAAAACCCCCAACTTCTGACTTCTCCCTGGGGAGGGAAAGAGTTGGAGCCTTTGTCCAACATTCCCAGCTTTTCAGGGGACTGCCCAAGGGACTGGTTTCTTTCGCATCCAACACGAAGTGATGATGGGACCTGACATATTCAAGATGACTGGGAACCACTGAGAACAAAAAGAGTTGGGTGGCTTGCTGCTGCTCCAGAGAACCCATGGTATAGCAGACAGAGGCAGCTTCACCCTCAGAGGGAAAAGGAAAATGCAGCACATGTCCAATGTCCCAGCTTCTCCAGAGGCTTCCCAAGGGACTGATTTCTGTNCATGGGAGCTGAGCCATGTTCCAGAAGTTACTAGTTTTAGATAGAAGAATCCTAGGAGGATACAGAGGGAATTTGGAACAATATTTATAAAGTAATTATGTGGTATCAGTGTCACACCACAGAAATATTCTGGAGAAAAAGCCTCTAGCATGATTTTCCCCCTTACTGGGTTGCTCACTCTGAATTTCTCTTTAGACTGCCACCAAAAAGTAGTTCTTTCTAACTAGTGAGAGAGTACAGACTCAGGCAGAAATTTTAACCCATTTGGATCAAGAAGAGGAAAAACACATGAACAGATAGAGAAAGAAACAGAGATATAGACATAAATATAGCTACTAGGGTCTTCATTACAATTGAAGGTGGACATCCCTCCTGTAATACTGATTTCCCTTCAGAGAAAAGTATCTTTAATTTTTAACTCCATAGATGTGCTACAAATCTTTTATTTTTTTAACACATGCCCAGTATCAAAAACTGTACTTGTATATGGTGTGAGGCAGTCAGTCAGCCATTGCCAGGGATGTATAATGGCTCAGACACGTGGGAAGACAGGGAACCAAAATGGAGAAGCCCTTAGGTAAGAGCCGGGAGAAGAACAATCTCACAGGCTTTAGCATCTTCCTTCTACCATGAATGAATTTGATGTTTCTTGGTGACCATAGTCAGGATGACTGTAAGTCCGGGTGTGCTCAGACCTGTTATCCTGGCATAACTTTAATAGTACCCCCATTACTCTCAAAACTTCTCCAGTTCAGATATAGTACCTTAACTGTAGTGTTACTTTAGAAATTGCTATAATATATCCACAGAAGAATATGAATATATAAACCCACTATTATCATTTATAAATCCTCTCTAAACATAAATTTGAAACAAGGTAGTGCCTGTCTTACCACAAAAGTCCTGGTAAATCAAAGGCATTTTAAGTGACTTCAGAAAGAACTGACTATTATTGTTTGCCAAGAGGTTTTGGCTTGATAATTATTTTTTGTTTTATGAGTTTTGTTAGTCTAGTTCCTTCTGGATGACAGTAGCTATAGACCACAGGAAGTAAGTTATGTTGTTCAGAAACTGTCATAAAGCACCACTGATGTTTATTTACTGCCCATCAATGTGTCTTAGGCCAGCCTCATAAGGGCCAATAATTACATTGACTTCTTAGTGTAGTAGTGATTCAGAGGAAATAATTATGGTTTAGTTTTAGTTCTTCTGTTTTCTCTTCTAAAGTTGGATTTAACATACCAGGATTGTAATTCTCATTATGTTATTTTACCAGTCTTTGAAGGAACATAAGAAATAGGGAATATAAGAAAAAAAAAATCACCTTCCTTAAGGCAATAGAATAGAAGTAGCTAAAATTTGTTGAGAGCTTATTAAATGCAGGAAATTTTTCTAAGTCATTTATGTATTAACACTATCCTTGGGGGAGGACATCAGCAAGATGACAGAATAGAAAGCCCAAGACCTCCCTTCCCCCACAGAGACATTGATTCAACAATTCATGGGCCAATTCCCTTTATGAGAAATCTAGAAACCAGATGAGAGGGCCCTGCACCCTGAGTTTGTTTGAAACCAGCCACATTGAAGCTGGTAGGAAATTTGTGATCCTCACTTACCAAAGCCCCTCCTCCTGGCATTGCCCAGTGCAATCAGGAGATAATTCCCAACTCCCAGCTTCTTCCTGGGGAGAGAAAGAGAAGACCAGAACATAGGTCTAACATTCAGACTTTTGGGAGGGACTACTCAAGGGACTGATTTCTGTCTTACCTGAATATAAGCACTGACAGGAAATGGAACCAACTTGGGAACACTAAGAACAAAGGTGATGGTATGAATTTGAACACACTCACTCACCATTGTCCCCCATGCCCACTCAATGTAGCACAAGTGGAAGAAAACCCCCAACTTCTGACTTCTCCCTGGGGAGGGAAAGAGTTGGAGCCTTTGTCCAACATTCCCAGCTTTTCAGGGGACTTCCCAAGGGACTGGTTTCTTTCGCATCCAACACGAAGTGCTGATGGGACCTGACATATTCAAGATGACTGGGAACCACTGAGAACAAAAAGAGTTGGGTGGCTTGCTGCTGCTCCACAGAACCCATGGTATAGCAGACAGAGGCAGCTTCTCCCTCAGAGGGAAAAGGAGAATGCAGCACATGTCCAATGTCCCAGCTTCTCCAGAGGCTTCCCAAGGGACTGATTTCTGTTTAACCTGACTCAGAGTGCTGTTGGGACCCTGCATACTCTACATGCTGGGGGCCTCTGAGAACAAAAAAGTTGGGTGGTAGACAGCAGCTCCAGAGAACTTGCAGTACTGCACACAAACACCAGAGGAAGAAAGAGATTATGAGCTCAGGAAAAAAACACGAAATTGAGAATTTACTTGCACAAGTCCAGAGAAAACACATCTGCAGAAAAGATTTAGGAGGTCATCAGAATCTCTCACTGGGATGATTGGTGAAAGTACATCCCTGCATAAAGCCAGCAAAGATGAGGAGAGGTGGCTGTTTTTCAAATGCATGCATCCCAACACAAAGTAACAAGGTGCATGAAGAAACAGGGAAACCCAGCCTAACCAAAGGAATAAAATGAATCTACAGAAACTGACTCTAAAGAAATGGAGGCATATGAATTATCTGACAAAGAATTAAAAATAACCTTCATAAAGTTCTTCCATGAGCCCAGGAAAACAATGCAGGAACAAAATGAGATATCAACAAAGAGATAGAAAATGTTAAAAGACAGCAAAAACAACTTTTGGAGCCAAAGAATAAAATAACTAATTTGAAAAATTTACTAGACAGGTTCAATAGCAGACTTCATCAAGTAGAAGAAAGGATTGTAGAAGAAAGGATCAGTAAATTTGAAGAAAGACAATTTAAAATTATCTTGTCAAAGGAGCAAAATGGAAAAGAGTGAAGAAAGTTTAAGTGATTACAGCACACTATCAAGCATTCCAATATATGCATTATGAGAGTCCCAGAAGGAGAAGAAAAAGAGGGATAGGTAGAACACTTATTAGAAGAGGTAGTGGCCTAAAACTTACCAGTTCTGGGGAAGGAAATGGGTATCCAGATTCACAAAGCCCAACAGATCCCATCAAAGATGAAGCCAACGAAGACCACACTGAGACACATTATAATCAAATTGTCAAAAGTTAAATACAAAGAAAAAATTTTGAAAGCAGCAAGAGATATTTGCACTACCATTGTCGTTGCAGCATTATACACAATAAACAAGAGGTGGAAGTAACCTAATTGTTCATTGACAGATGAACAGATAAAGAAAATGTGGTATATTCATACAATGGAATATTATTTATCCTTTAAAAAGAAGAAAATCTTATCATATGCTATGAGACGGATGAACCCTAATGACATTATGCTATGTAAAATAAGCCTGTCTCAGAAGGACAAATACTGATGATTCTATGTATATGAGGTATCTAATGTAGTCAAATTCATAGAAGCAAAAAGGAGGTGGTTTCTAGGGTCTGAGGGGAGGGGGAAATGGGGATTTTCCTGTGTAATGGGTATAGAGTTTCAGTCATGCAAAGACGAAAAAAGTTGTAGAGATCTGCTGTACAACAATGTCCATACAGTTTACAATACTGTATTGTACACTTAAAATTTTGTTAATCTGGTAGATTTCATGTTATGATTTTTTTACCACAATTCAGACAAAAAAAAAATTCATCCTCAGAAGAATCTTATGAGGTAAGCAGTATACTTTTCCCCATTTTACAGTTAGCTACGCTGAAGCACAAAGAGTTCCATTTGCTTTCCCAAGATCAGACAGTTACTGAGTGGTACAACTAGGATCTTAATGCAGATTTCAATCCAGAGCCTGCATCTTAACTCCTTCATCATTGCCAGTCTAGATTTCTAAAAGGGTGTGGGCAACCAAGTACCTAATTCATCACACATGTAGGCACTGGGCTCTCCCAACCATGAACCAAGCACCAGTGTTTATAAATCACCACTCTGTGACCACACCTGTGCAAAGGACCATGAGTCATACAAAAGGGGTTTAACTCCCATGCCTTTGCTCTTGGAAATTATAGTACATAGAGAGAGTGGTGTATACAAACTTAGCTGCACA
>NW_007731221.1:163182-166479 GCF_000696425.1 Galeopterus variegatus | reverse complement strand
CATTCTCTCTTGTCTGTTTCCAGGTGGGAGGGGCTGCAACCCTCAGCTCCTTGCTTAGGACCCCAGGCATACTCAACTCTGACTCTGATTATATTCTCTATATTCCATACTGAAGAACCTACTTGTATCTTTGATAAACAAGTTTGGGGGTCTAGCTATGTGTCATGTTTTCTGGAAGGTCTGAGGATTCAATATAAAGACATGTCTCTTTGCCAAAAGTGAAATGGGTAAGAGAACAATTTAGAGTGGGGTGCCATACTAGACTGCTGATGGGGTGATTAGGCTTGCCTAAACCTGGTTTATTGGGGATTGAAAAAAGCAGTCAGATAATTGATCTCAGGCACACAGGGTAGGTCTCACTCCACTCTATTGTTAAAACAGGAAGGAAAATCCAAAGGAAACAGAATAAGAGTATGTCCCTCCCAGTAACTGGCAACCAACTCAGAAAGGTGGATATAGGGGCTGGCCCGGTGGCGCACTGCTACAGTGCGCCGCTTGAAAGCGCGGCGGCGCTCCCGCCGAGGGTTCAGATCCCACATACAGACCGGTTCCCACTCACTGGCTGAGCGAGGTGCGGGCGCAACACCGAGGGTTATGATCCCGTTGCCAGTCCTGGTCCGGTACGGGCACGACACTGAGGGTTGCGATCCGTTGCCGGACACGAAAAAAGACAAAAAGGAAAAAAACAAAAACTACTTTGTACATAGATATATTTTAGGAAGCTCCTGTGTTTTGTTCTTTGGTTGTATGTAAGATTGTAGAGCTGAAGTTTCTAAAAATAATAGAAGGCTGAGAATTCATTTGCTTTGCCACATTCATAGATAATTTATGGATGGGTTTTCACTTCTCTAACACCCGAGCCTCAATTCACTTTCAAATTAATGAATTGTCATTTTAAAGTATACAGTGTGCTCTTAATGAAATTCTCTACTTCTTATCTTTTAAATGTTTCAGATTAATATTTTAAACTTGGTGAAAATACCAGAGTAACCCAGGTAAATTTTCATATTCTACAAGCTAAAATCAAACTACATAATTTTTTTTTAAGAATTTAAGATACAAACCATATTGCTTTATTACAACAACAGATACTTGTGTCCTAAATCAAATGCCCCATAAAAAATATGGTATTTTGATTTTTTGCAATTTTAGCTATATCTGTTCATTTGGGTGGAAATAATGGTAGTTTATGGTTTACACTAGTAATTGTTTTTTCTTCCCATGCTTTTTTTTGAAAATTTAATACTTTTTACTAAAGACAGGTTAAAAGGAAATATACACTTGTTTTGTTGTTGTTGTTGTTGAACATAGGATTAATAGAATAGTGAATCCTCAAAGTTGACCACGGCATACTGAAAATAAGCATCAGGCTACAGGGTCAGTGAACTTAGTTTTATAATAAAACACATTTAGATTAATTGATTGATTATGCAAAATAATATCCCACTGTTTTTGTCCATTTTGTGTTGCTATAATAGCATACCTGAGACTGGGTGATTTATAAAGAACAGAGGTTTATTTGGCTTACGATTTTCGGACAGCTGCATCTGGCACGGGCCTCAGGCTGCTTCTACTCATGGCAGAAAGTAACAGGTACAAGCAGATCACATGGCAAGAGGAAGCAAGAGAGAGAGAGAGAGGTGCCAGGGTCTTTTTAAGCACCGAGCTCTCAGAGCTCTCATGGGAACTAATTGAGTGAGAACTCATTCATTAATCACCCCTCCCCCAGGGAGAGCATTAATCCATTCATGAGGGATCCACCCCCATGACTCAATCAGTTTCCAACACTGCCACACTGGGGATCAAAATTCCACATGAGTTTCAGGAACTCACATTTTATCCACTGAAGGAAGCCACTGAGTAGCATATGCAAAGGTTGGCATGAACAGCTGTGCATGATTCTATTCACTTTTTTCCACATCCAAACTGATATGGCAGGAAGTATAAAAAGAATTCCTGTCTGAGTCAGAAGTTGTCTCCATTTTACAGTCCCCTTTTACCTGGTATGTCAATGTGAATTGAATAAATCCCCCGATGTCATTTGTTTTTGTGTCATTTGCTTTTATGGATAAACCAGTTCTAATCTATTTCCAAACATCTTGTTTAAATTCATGTTTTAGACATTAACAAACAGTGTCTGGGAACATTTGTGTCACAGGCAATTTGTAAATATAGCCAGAAAGTTGTCACTGTTACTAGGGAGTCATATTCGACTTTTGGCTAATTCCAAACTTCCTGTTAAAAAGCATGTAGGGCATAGAATACTTCTCGGTTTTATTTATTTATTTGTTTGTTTGTTTGTTTATTCATTTATGGTAGATGCTTCTGATTGGGTAAAAACATAATCACTATATACACTTGCAATATGGGCATATTTTTGTAGCTATTTTTTCTCATGCTTGATCTCACATTTGGAGGATGCTAAAGAGGAAATATGAGAATGGTCCCCCAGATGAAGAACCACGTCATTGCAAGATGTGAATGAAGGCAAGGCAGAAACTACTGCCTAAGCTAAAATGAGCTTTACCTGAGACTGTCCTAAATCTTCAAGGGCTTTATTTGAGAAGCACTGAGGCTGGAGACCAGAGGCAGACCTCTGCCCCAGTCTTTCAGTGGGAGCTTTAGAACAACAGTTGTCAAGCTTTGGCATGATGTGAAGTACCTGGAGGGTGGCTTAAACCACTGATTGCAGGGCTCATACCCAGAATTTCTGATTCATTGTCCGGGGAAGAGACTGGAAATTCGCATTTCTAGCAAGTCCCAAGGTGATGCTGATGCAGCTAGTTGTGGGAACGCTCTTTGAGAACCACTGTCTTGTGGATTCTTAATCTCCCTAAGCCCTTTGAAAGGGAATAACAATGTCTCAAAGTGAGTTATAAATTTAAAAACACATAGAAACTTCACACCGTATAAGCAGGCATTCAGCCAAGGTAACTCGAGGTTGCACAGTGTGAGTTCAAACAAGTCACATGAACTCCCTGGCTTCACTTGCTTCCTCTGATCAAAGGAAACATGCCAAATCATTCCCTGAAGAATTTTCTATCACTTCATTTTATATTTAATTTGACCTAAAATCCACAAGCTATATTCCAACACTGAAAGGAATTTAGATCCAAAAGAATATTTAGAAAGAAGCATTTCATTTTGTATAAGACCGGTATTCAATCCAGGTATCATCGGCACATTTTAAGAACTAGTGAAAAATGTATATTTACCTAGGTGGTTATTTCTGTCAAAGTTTGCCACATATAATTACCACTTTCATTATTTAATATTTGCATTTTTCAGAAAGAATTG
>NW_007731221.1:159531-162229 GCF_000696425.1 Galeopterus variegatus | reverse complement strand
TCATTTATACAATGGAGACCTGTGTGTGCTTAGAAAATATAAAATCCATCTCTTTGGAGCACAGTGAAACAATCTCCAAGATAAAAGGGGAGAGGGAAAGCTATTGAAAAGTAAGTACAGTTTACTGCAAACTGCTTAGAGAAAGGGGTTGGTGGTGGTAAAATATCTACACCTGCACCTAAACTTACGGCTAAGTCTATATCTACTCCTACAGCTAGACCTAAACCTACAGCTACATGTATATCTACACCTATAGCTACATCTCACCTGCATGTGCATCTACATGTACATGTACAATTCAATCTAAATCAACATCTCTATCTGTCACTCACCTATATCTACACATGCATCTGTACCAACACCTATATCTACACATACATCTATATCTACATCTCACTGATGTCTACATCTGTCTATTCTTGAACATGGATTTACAAGTACATAAGCTATTGCCAACAGTGTTTAACTTGGGTGGGAAACATGGGTTGGGGTAAGAGAGGGTCAAAAGGAGTTTTATATTCACTATTTTGTACTGATTAAAGTGTTGGTTAATTGCATGTCTTAATTTTGCACTATGTACAAATATACATACATACAAACACACAGCTCTCTGAGAATAAGAGATAGCTGTGCTGTAGAATCTAAGTCCTGCTTAACCGCAAGTCATCTCCCACATCTTCTGTGGTTTCTGTGTCTGCCTCCCTGGTCAACCCCTGGCTGATTTTGGCTTTGGATTTCTTTATGGATACTTAGGCTCCTAAAGAACGCTATTTGGATTTTACTTCTGATATTTAAGTTTCTAGCTCAGGCCTGTTTTAACTGTTCTGATTCAATTTTCATTCAGTTTTACGAATATCATTAGGGCCAATAGTGCAGAATCAAGGAAATTCAGGTCAAAGAAAGTAAATAACTTCCCAAATTTACTCCACTGGATGCTGACAGAACTGGGATTTGAATCTGGTCAGCCTGAATCCAAAGGCTGTGTTCTTTCCAGTTCATCTTTATGTCTGCCCTAAGAATGTCCTTAGATCGATCTTGAAACCTTAAGCTCATCACGCTCCTAAGAATGGATTAGGGAAATTCAAATAAAAACGTCGCTTGTGTTATTGGTGTGGTTCTTACTGTAAAACATTTCTCCTTCCTTACTTTACTACCTCATAAGCTTCCTGTTGGTTCCTCCATCTCCCACCCTTTCCAAATTGGCTCTTTTTCCCCATCTTAAGTCTAGCGTCAGACTAAAGTGCATACCTATGCATTTTTCATCAATCTGGCAAGTTTTTTAAAACCTTGGTATGAATAAATCACCACCATATAATTCATTATGAATAGCATCAGCCTGGGGTACGATTCTTCTGCTACTAAAGAGTCAGCATGTTTTACAATTTTCAGCAGGAGGATTTGATTTTTCTTCTCCCACTCCTTTCTTCTGAAAGCATTTTAAAGTGTTCCTTATACATATATATGTTAATGTCATTATTCTTTATGTTCTTCAGCCATTCCTCTCCAAGCTGCCTGGACTCAGCTCCGTCATGGGTGAATGTGATTGATCTTCTCAGCTCTTGTACTCAGGAGAAGCAAGAAAGGATTAAACCATATGGCAGTCGTGCAGACAGACATCCAGAGAGAGGAGCGATTTGTGGTTGGAGGGCAGATCAGAATTCTGCTTTCCTTTTTATTGTCTTCTCCTGAAAATTATAGGTAAATGACCAACTGCTTTAAAATGCCCAAGATAATAAAAGTAACAGTGAAGTTTTGGGCAATATCTCCTACTGTACCGAGCACTCTACTTGCTTCTTTTTTTTTTTTTTAAGTCTACTTCTGTCCTCAGAATTATTTTGGGGATAATTTTGCTCCACTTTTTTTTTTCTTTTGAGAAAGCCAAGGCTCAAATGCTGGCGTATCTTCTTTAGTGCCACATACTATTAAATGGCAAAGTTGATACTCAAATTCAAACCAGTCATCTCTATAAAGTTGACCAGTATTTGCCTGTGAGTAGCTCAGAATGTGGAGTGAAGCTAAATATTTTAAAGTGCAATGAGTGCAAATTAAAAAAAAAAAAAGTTGCTTATAAGACACTGTGGCTGTACATCTGGCCTGGATTTCTACAGATAATTACATTCATGAGAATATTTTGAATTGGCATCTTCCCCTCCCTCAGCCCTTCTGAAGCATGTCTAAAAAGCTATACAGATTCTCTTACAGTTGAATTATATTAATATGTTTAATTAACACTAAGCAGCATTAACTCAGAAGTCGATGTTTGACACCGGGAAAACTCCCTCATTCTGTGTCACAAAATTTCCGCCTTTTTGAGGGTTTGACCCAATTTACGCTGCTTAACTGTGCAAGACGTCATGACGTTTGGTGGTTCTGGATGGTGCACTCGGTCTCCAGTGCCAATTATGCCTCACCTCAGATGCCCTCTCTACAGCTGCAAGCCCGTCAATGTCTGGGCCTTACTCAGCACTGTGCTGTCCTTTCTCACTTTCTCCTAAAACCTGTGTCATAGTTCATGTACCTCTGACTAGCCAGAGAAAGGAGGTTTGGTTTGGTTTTGGTTTTTCCCCCTCCTGTTTCTTTTCTTGCTCCCTTAAACTGCTCATCACAGACACAGCATTGACTCAGCCTTCCATGGAGGCATCTCTGTCCCTCAAGCTCTTTCTCTCCAACTGGCCCCTGGATTCCTTCCCAGAGGCAC
>NW_007731221.1:135865-158944 GCF_000696425.1 Galeopterus variegatus | reverse complement strand
TGTGCTGTCCTTTCTCACTTTCTCCTAAAACCTGTGTCATAGTTCATGTACCTCTGACTAGCCAGAGAAAGGAGGTTTGGTTTGGTTTTGTTTTTTCCCCCTCCTGTTTCTTTTCTTGCTCCCTTAAACTGCTCATCACAGACACAGCATCGACTCAGCCTTCCATGGATGCATCTCTGTCCCTCAAGCTCTTTCTCTCCAACTGGCCCCTGGATTCCTTCCCAGAGGCACCCCCTGTGGCACAGGGCAGGGGATTTGCTAATAGGAACCATCTGCAGCATCTGACAAAGGCAGCCACGGTTCTCTGGTGTCAGAACCAGGGCTAGGACAGCCAAGGGATGGGACAGACTAGATGAAGCTGGAACACAAGAGTCCAAACAGTTCCTCAAGGCAAGAACAGGTGAGAACTTCAACAAAAGCAGCTGGCCAGATGTGGGTGACTCAAGATGACATAGGAGGTACTCAGTTTCCCTGGGCTCAGGTTACAGGACATACTGTTGGGTAACAAGCCATTCTCCAAGGTTTCAGGCCCCTCCTTTTGGCTCTCTCTTGAGGGAAAATTACTGTTGCCAGTTAGACCTATTTTCAGCACCAACATGGGGAAAATGAGACCACACGGGCTGGTTTATGCAAATCCGGTAGCTGGGCATGCTCAGCAGAGAGCACAGAACATTCTTGAATATGCCTGGTACATATGATAGGGTCTGACCAATGAACATGCTCCAGGAAGAGACCAACTGAGCTTGTGCAAGACTAAATGTTACATAACTGGGAGCCACCCCCTTAACTGAATATTCATTAGATAGAGAAACTATAAAGCTGTATCCCAGCTGAAGGTAGGATTGTTGCTCGCTTTCCTGGAGGTAACCTGCACTTTGCTGGCTGAGATGTGTGTACTTTACTTTGTATCAAACTTACTTTCATCAAGCAGCTGCCCATTCTCTTGAGCCAGCCTGCACTTGGTACTGAACTTTAAGTATGTTTTTCTTGCTTTTGTGTTAGACTTGACATCTGTACTTACTTTTGTGTTAAATTTGGTGTGGGCTCTGCTCAATCTCTGGAGCTATGCTGCACTCTCTCTGTCGAACCTGCATTTCTTGTCTGTTATATTTAAACTTATTCTCACTGTCTATTGTGTCTCTGCCCCTGAATTCTTTCCTGTGGCAGAGTCGAGAACCTGGTAAGAGGACTGGGTGGATTGAGGCCAACTGTTGGGCCCCCCAGACCCTACCTTCAACATCAGAAAGACGTGTACTGGGAACCTGAGTCCAAAGGCAGATTCTAAATTGGGAACTGTCATGTTTTCTGTTATCTCATTGGCCAAAAAGTCACATGGCCAAGCTCAGTGGCAATGCTGTGGGAACTACTCAAGGGCACAAATATAAAGAGGTGTGAGCAAATTGGGGGTCATCAGCATAACAATCCATGTATGGATGAAAAGACATTTAGGGATCCGTGCCAAAGAATCAGGTTTGCAGCAATGGGAGGGAAAACACGGCTGGGTTTGCTCATAGCACCAGTTACATAATTAAAGCTGGTTGGGAAGGAGAAAGCGTCTGAGCACAGCTATGACATATTCCTGAGCGTGTTCACAAGAACTATGTAAACAACTCCTAGTACCTTGAAGTGCCTAGAGAGGGCAGGGTGATGCCTGGGAAGCTGGTAAAACACCCAGCTCTCCACTGATACTTCCCAAACCTTCAAAACACCAAGAAGCAAGTGAGGAATACCTCTATTAAATAATAGAGGTGCAATAGAGTCAGTTGTATTCATTAACGAACTAAACTCAGCCCATCCTCGCTAATTGAAAATGGATTAGTAAGCACCTACTGTATACTAGGCACTGTAAATGGCCTCCACGTACTATCCTGCAGATCTTTAATTCTTTCTATAATACTTATGGTTTTAGCATAACTCATCATTCTTTCCTAATATTACTGATAAATCCCTTACTCTCCTCTGAGAATCATTTTCAAATTAGGAAACAAAATATGGTAAGAACTTTTCAAGTTTCTCTAAGTGAGATTAATTCACATTTTCATGTCAAGACCAAGGCATTATCTCCCATTCAAATGTCTCTGCACTAATTTAGTTTTCATACAAAAATTCAGCTCTTGAAATCCTTAGCATAGGCACAACTCAGAAGTTTATTGTTGGGAAAAAAATGAGACAGGCTGAAATTAGCTAAAACCCTAGCAATAAGTCTAAAACAATGTCAAACACTGATTAATAACAGTGATGTTTAGGGAAGAAAAAATGTATTTCTACTTATAGATGATAGTTGTCTAAATCTTACTATTCATTAGTGCATTTTTAACAAACTTACAGATTATTAATTTGCATAGAACTTTAAATACTTATGTTTTATAATGAAAGTCTTTAATGCTATTTAAATAAGAATTTGATCACATCTATGTGTACATCAAACCCCCATTGTATATAAAACCTATTAACTCCCCTGCATAACACCTGCCTGTTAGAAGAAGCATTGCATGAAAGTCTTTAATGCTATTTAAATAAGAATTTGATCACATCTATGTGTACATCAAACCCCTATTGTATATAAAACCTATTAACTCCCCTGCATAACACCTGCCTGTTAGAAGAAGCATTGTTTTTGGTCTCAGTTATCAATCATTGCTTTCTAGAGTCTTAGAAAAGCTTTGCTTTAGCTCATCAGGGTTTTTGGAAATTGAAAGTCATATTTATGTCTTGATTTTCCCAAGAGGCTTGTACTGTTGTCATTGGAAGCTCCCTGGTACCGGCCTTTGTCAGAGGGAGGTGTCAACAGTGTCTCTACATGTTACATCTAGGATGAAGTCAGCCTCCAAAGACCACTGCTTCTTTCAGCAAACAGCACAACTCAAACACAGCTAAAATATCTGAAAATAGCTCCTTTGTTCCTGCTGACCAGTGGGCTGCTGAAGACAATGCAAGTCAACATATATACCACCAGCATCTGCCAGTCAAAGTGAAATTTTATTTAGTTAATGCAGAGCTTCTTACTAGCACTGGTTGTTAATTTTGGATAGGGGTCAGGGAAACGGTGCTTACCTGTCATTATAATGAGTACACCGTTAGCATAGATTAAAACTTATTCTTTTTGAGGACTCAAACTGTAGCTTTGGACCTTTCAATATAATCTTACAGACCCCATAATTACTTCCCTATGAAAAGTTCAAAACACACTTTATCTGAAAAGAACAAGATTAAACATACTAAGACAGTTTATTTATCAAAAAAAAATTAAACAGATCCGGTCTTAACTCTGGGATCTGTTTAATATTTATATCATTCTGGGCATGCTTCACTTTTCTCAAATACAAAATTGGATTAAGAAAAGATACCTTAGTTTTGCTGAAAGGATGTGGTGACATGAGGAATACACAGCTTCTGGCATTGCATACAGCTCAACACGTTAGGTCTTGTATTAGTCCTCTTCCATTGCTTGTAACAAAATACCTGAAACTGAATAATTTATACAGAAATGATATCTATTTCTTCAGTTTTAGAGGCTGAGAAGTCCAAGGTCCAGTGGACAGATCTGATGAAGACTTTATTCTATGTGGGAGCTCTCTACAAGGTCCTGTGGTGACCAAGATGTCACATGGTAAGAACAGGCTGAGCAAGAGAGAACTGGGCTACTCACTTGCTCTCCTTTTAAAGCCATCAGACCCACGCTCCTTACTCCATGGATCAGTCCATTCACAAGGGCACAGTCCTCACAATCTAATCACCTCTTAAAGTCCCCACTTTTCAAGTTATCATAAGTGGATTCTCCACCCTCCTAACACTGTTACAATAGGGATCAAGTTTCCAATACATGAACTTTTAGGAACACATTTAGCCCACAGCAGATCCATTCCCCTTACTCTCTGACACTCACCAAGAAGAAATTGGAGTGCATTATTGTAAATGATACATTGAGATATTGATTAATGTATAGAAAACACAATGACAATGCAATGAAAGAGAAGAAAACGTGCTAACCCTCAGGGAGTGTATGTGTTATGACCAAGTACCCAGCCAAGGCACCAGAGAGCCAGTGCAAAGGTATTAGCAGTAGATAAATAAGAACTGGCATCACTTTTAGGGTTGTAACAGCCAGGAATCATTTTAAACTTCACATTAGCCTGACCCTGAATCCTTTTCAGCATCATCACCATCATGATTACCATCATCATCATCATCAATTTTCAGATCTCAAGGCTCTTCACAAATAACAAAATCCTTTCTCCCATGTGATCCTCACAAGAGTCCTGAGGGTTAGATGATGTATGCATTGTCCTTCACCTACAGAGTAAAAATGTGAGGATCAGAGAGGTTAGTTGACTTTCCAAAGTCATGGAGCTAATGGGGGAAGAACTCGGATCCCATCTCTGGTCTTAAGATCTTCATTTATTTCATTTTCTCAATTCTGTGCTGTCCTCAGGTCCATAATAATCCTGCTTGTCAATGAACGCCCCCCTTACCCGCCCCCACCCCTCAAAGCATGGCTTCCCCCAGGAGTGAATAATAGCAATTCACTCCTGTGACGTAGTTCCCAGTTTTCTCCGTGATCTCTGCTTTTATCCTTAAAAAGGTCTCTGTAAAGACTCCTTTAATTGCTGAGTAAATTGGCTTCCTAACCTGCTATTAATTTCTCACAAGGACTCTGGCCTATTACAGGGAGTCAATATAAGGCTAAGTTTTTCTGTTAATTTATTTCTTCCCTTCATTCTGCATTCTGGTTGATGTGCCCTCTTGGCGTTATAAATCCAGAGCAAGTAATTAACAAGCACACTTTGAACCCAAATCTCTTTCTTTTTTCTTTCCTAACTACCTCTGCCTCCTTTGATCTGTTTCATTTTCTTAATTAACTTATGCGCATACCAGACTTGTTTTCTTGGGTCAGTGTAAATTTGGGAAGTTTGAAGTTTGGAAGTGTAGAAGATTAAGGCTGACTTTGCAATGAAAGGGTAAAGGAGGTCACCACCACCACCAGGACCACCACCACAGCAAAGCAGCATACGCCCTGTCAAAGAGCGATTTATGACAACCACCACCACAATAAAGCCACTGTTTACCAAGCAACCACCATGAATGAAGGGCTCCACACCCTTTACCTCTCACCCTCGCCATCACCCTCTGAGGAAGGTGTCGGGATTTCAGAGATGGGGCAGCTAGGCTCAGACAGCGCAAGCTGTCTGCCTATGATCCCACAGCTACTAAATAACTCCAAAACCGTTTTCTGCCCTACCAGGATGTGTGATTTAAAGAGTACAAAAATCTTTCTTCTGACTCCAACTGTTGATGCTGTGAAGTTTGTTGGAACAGAGAGGGAATGAGAGAAGGATGGAGTAAGAGATTAGGAGTCAAAGGAACCAACCTTCCTCTGGAGATGGTCTCTAAGTTGAGTGGACAGTAGAGTCCAGCACAGAGTGTCCAGGGAGGTATGTGGGGGCTCTGGCATAACGACGGGTGGCCCTGATTGCAAGAATGACTCAGACTCAGTGGGAATGAGAAAAGAATACAGATGGAGCAGGTGAGCTCCTCCCCAAGCCCATGAATTTGGGTTGACCAACCTCTCAGTAGCTGACCTCATGCAGGTGTAGCTGGCCCGGAGGCCACAAGCTGGGAGCCGGAGAAACAGGACCAGCAAGCAATAGGCAGATTGTCCAAGACTCTAGACAGCTAACTGGATTCAGAGTGAAAATTTCTGACCCGGTGAAAGGCTGGAGAATCTCAAGAAAGGGTTTCAGAGAGGGTTTTATAATTACCCCCAGATGAATCTTAAAATATCTTCCCCAGGTGTGCTGAGTTAAATACATAATTAAATACACCTGTGGTCTTTTCCTCTCTCATGCACCCAAGTTATTGTCTTCTTCTGGAACCTTAAGGATCTGAAAGATGGGCATCAACCCTCCTGCTTCTACACTTTGCTGAGAGTTGTTACTCAGGGTGTACCTGACCGACAATTTTCCACTGAAGTAGATGGAAACTACAGCAGTAATTGCAGGCTGAGTGCATAGATACAGACCTCATTTGTTGAGTGTTATCTAATATGCAGTTAAATATCAACTCATCAGAAGGCTTGGGCAGGAGATGGTATTGAGCCAAGGCAGGAGCCACAGCATATGGCAGGTCTTCAGAAAAGATACCAGATTCCCTCAGGGCGAGTCAGTTACCAGGCCCACAGAAGCTTCAGTCATCAAGCCTTCATGCCACCAACTGGCAGGACAGCACTGCAGGACAGTGGCAAAGACCACAGCCCTGGGGTCAGATAGCTCTGCATCTAATCTTGACTCCACTACTGACTTCCTATAATGTATCCTTGAGAAGTTATAGAACATGCCTTAGTCTCAGTTTTCTTATCTATAAAATAGAATGTTCAGCAAGAAGATAATAGTTAAAATATTGTTTTATATACTGAAAATTTGCTGAGTAGATAAAAATAAAATAAGGCAAAAATGGAAAGCGATGGATGTTAATTTGTTTCACTGTAGTAATCATTTCACCATGCACATGTATATCAAAACATTATGTAGTACACCTTACAAATATGCAATACAATTTTTTTTTCTTTTAAAAGGGCTCCTCATTAAGTAGGCCACAGGACTGGTTAATGTTTGTCAGAATTTCATCCTCTTTCCTCTGTCTATTGCTCTAGTTCTCTGTGGGTATGTTTAAGAAATAATAGTTGGAAAAAAGAAAAATTAGAGAATAACAGAGCTAGAATAGGTGAGAAGAAGGTCAAGGAGCTCCCTTCTTAGCCCCTGTGTGGGGAGGTTTCTAAATCACGGCTGATGGAACTGAGAGATCCAGATTCCCTCTCCTTTGGCATGGAATTTTCTGAGCCAGGATAAGACTAAATATCCTGGTGCTTCATGGACGGGTTTATAAATACCCCCAGATGAACCTTAAAGTGTTTTCCCCAGGTGTGCTGAGTTAAATACATATTAAATATAGCTGTGGTCTGTTCCTCTCTCATGCACTCAAGTTATTGTCTGCTTCTGGAGCCCTAAGGATCCAAAAGATGGGCATCAACTCTTCCACTTCTACGCTTCGCTGAGAGTTGTTACTCTGGGTGTATATGACCAACAATTTTCCACTGAAGCAGATGGAAACCAAGGTAGTAATTACAGGCTGAGTGCAAAGCCACAGACCTCATTTGTTGGGTGTTATCTAATATGTGGTCAAATCTCAACTCATCAGAAGGTTTGGGCAGGAGATGGTATTGAGCTAGAATTACTCCATAGAGTGATTATTGATTATGCCTCTAATAGCACTGCAGCACATTGACTGTGAATCCAATTAGAAGTAATTATACGCTTTAAACTAATGTGTCCCACTGAAAGGGTTGGAATTTGCAAAGAACTCTAGAAATTCTCGCATGGTAATAGAATATAACTAAGGAGAGGGGAGTTACTGAGTTTTGTTGAGGGATATTTTATGCTCTGCAAAACTGTACCGGCAGGAAGAATCACCAAAGTCTGTTAGGGATGTCAGACTGCAGGAAACTTCAGTATAATGGCAGGTGGCCAAGTTCAGTAGACCAACAGATGTCAGTCATAATGATCATTATCATAATCTCAATGAAAGCTATTATTTTATTAGGTGCTTTCTATGTTCCAGTCATTGAACTTTATGAATAGTATCTGATTTAATTCTCTTGACTAGTGGTTGGCAAACTATGGCCTGAGGGCTAAATCCAGCCTGCCCCTGTTTTGGTAGATAAACCTTTATTGGAACACAGCCAAAGCCTTCTTGTTTATATACTGTCTACAGTGGCTTTCACCATTTAGTCAGAGTCTGAGTTTGTCCCAACTCATTGGGATATAGGAAACAAGATTGAGAGAGCTATGCTATCTGGTATCCCCCCTGCCATTTTCCCAAATATCCCTCTCCCCACTCAGACCTCACTTGTACCTCCTCCAGGCAGGGATTCTCAGCATGCTGTGTAACAGGCATTTTCATGATTATGTTTCTGTTTAACAAAGAAAATCCTCCATCCAATTTAGCATATTTTTCTGGAAATTATTTTTAAATGTATCAGCCACAGAAGGTTTAAAAAGTAAGCATTGTTTATAAGCATGAAATAACAGACAAAACTACAAACTCAATTACAAGAAGATGATAGAGTAAAAAGAACAGTAAGAAACCAGTCAAATACATCACTGTGGTCCAATGTTTGCGATGTAATGTTAAATGAAAAGAGTAGAATATAAAATTGTGTCTTTATAATTAAATTCAATCATCAACAATGACTCAGCAACGATCCAGGTATTCAGCCAGAAACTGCATATACAAGTGGAGTTTGAGGTCTCTGGGAAAGAAGGACAAGGAATAAAAATCACCCCAACTGTAACAATTTCAGTGAGGTAGGAGTAGAAAACTACAGAGTATTCAGATGTAGTTTAATTAGGAGAATCTAGTTGACAGTTGGGTGAGGAAGAGTCTTTGACACATCTAGGATGTACTGGAATCATCAAGTGATGAGTGTGGGGATGTGTTGGAGAAAAAGGATAAAGCAGGACAAAGACCTGGCATGGAGAGAAAACCCAGGGGATGTTTGGGACGACAGATGTAGATGAGTGTGGCAGGAATCCAGTAAGTAAGGAGGAGATCCCGAGGAGGTGATGTCAGAGAGATGATCAGGGCCTGACAGTGCACGACAAGGGCTTGTTAAGGATTTGAAAGCCCAGAAGAAGCTCCTGAAAGGAATAAGCAGTGCATAGCATGATCAAATTTACATCTGATGGCAATCTTTCTCACTGCCTGGGTTGTAAGGGAGCTCAGTAAAAATGCAAACCTGGTATATACACACATCCAGTGACAAGATATAAGCATAAGAAAAAAAAGTACTTTGATTTGTTTTTGATTGAATATAGCTTTTTTAGTTTATTTATTTGCATTTCTCTATATTTCCTATGCAATTATATTTTAAAAAAAAATAGAAATTCACATAATGATCTCAAGCCAAACAAAAAATAAAAAGGAAATGCGCGAGGACATCATCCAGATTGGGTAAGTAGAATCTAGTGCTGAACGAAGCTCCCGAAAGTGTCAGTCTGCTCCTCTGTGCTGCCTCAAGGCTATGGTCCTTGCCCTGGGCTTCTCCCTTCTCTAGACTATACCCAATAAACAGCTTTGTCATTGATTAAACACTACAGCTCTCCCAGAGCCATTAATCAATTTCACCAGCTGTTTATAGCTTTATTTACTACAAAGGAAGCAAGGTAATCCCTGTAAACTCAATAGATCTAAATTAAGTGAATGTTCAGGAGCCAGCTTAGAAAGAATTATTGCTCCCTGACTCAGGGGGACAGAGAAAAAGCATGAATACAGACACCTGTGACAGAGGCTCTGACTTGTTCTCTCACATCCAGGAGGGTCACCTCACAAAGGACACTTGCTTGATTGGGTCTCTATTAAGTAGGTCTCTCGGAATGGAGTTGAGCTGAAGCTCTCCCTTGTTTGAATCAACATTACCTTCCATGAAATGCGTGTGCTTAATTTCTTTATCCTCTCCACTCCTGCCTCCCCTTCTGTTCTCTGTGCTTCTTAGAACGCATTCTTCTTAAGTAATAAAATTTTTCTCCACATTATTTATTTTATCAGTCATCATAATAATCTTGAATTTGTTTATATTTGTTAATAAAGTTGTATTCCATCCAAATTTACTAGTGCCTGAGAAAGATACTAACTAAATGCCAGGGAAAGATACTAATATTTATAACTAATGTTTATGTACCAGGAATGTTACCGAGTTCTTCCCTGCTACTGCATTTTTTTTAATCTGCCAGAACAACCCTATAAGATAAACACTAATGCTCTGAGCTAAAAGATGAGAAAACTGAGGCTCCAAAGAAAAGAAATGATTTTTCTAACAAGACAAAAAAGGCTAGAAGCTAGCCCCTCTGGGCTTTAACCGGATTTCCTAATGTGTGCATCTCCCAGGCCATAGTGCAATGTCATAAGACTGAGTGGGTGGTACTGTAGGGTCAAATCTTTCTTCAAAGGTCATACCAGGGTGCCTGCCTACAAAACCACCTCATGGCCCACTCCTCAGCCTGTCTTCTTTCCCATTTCCCACCCTTGCCTCTTTCAGACTCTCACCATCATTGCACATTTTAGACTTAACACCCCAAAAGAATTGCAATACCTCAAACAAACCATGCCTTCCAAAGGCTATTCTTCTGCCTAGGGTGTTATGGCCTCCTTGCTTCCCTAGCAAATCCCTATGAAAATTTCAAAGCCTATCTTTGCAACCTTGTTGAGAGCTTACCTAATCTCTTTCTCCCTTTTCTGCCCTAGGAAGCATTAACCACCCCTGTTTCATGCCCCTCTGATCTCTGCTCATACTCAAACTACTGCACCTATCACTCTTGTATTTATCGCCAGAATCCCAGCATGTAGCAAAAGTGGCTGTCACAGAATATATGCTCAGTCACTTGGTTGAAGTGCACTGGATTGAAGCGGGAAAGAAGACCCTGTTCCTCAAATACATTCAAAAAACAAACCTCAAACACATACAAAGCAATTAGACAAACATACAAGCAAATAAGCTTGCATCATTACAAATTTATTGTATTTTCCTAAGACAAGGGCCTAGTCTTTACCAAAGTGTCATGACATCAGGCAAAACAGCAACAGGAGGTTATTTGTCACAAGTCCCCATGGTTTTCCTTTCTCTCGCCTTCTGTGCATAGTTTTTTTTCTGGCAAGCTAAACAGCAGCAGATGGATTACATAGCACCCTTTGCTTCCTCCGAAGTCTGAATCCAGTGCAAATTCCAGTCATAATGTAATTACATGTACTTGCTATTTTCACACAATTCCTACCCCAAGCTAAAAATTGTTCATGTTCCTGGCCCTCCGTGGACTCTCCTCTGAGGCTGGAGATTCCCTGTGCTAATAGATGTCCTTATGCCCTGTCATCCGCACTAGCCCACAGGAGCCAGTCTGCCAAGGCTTACAGGGATGCCTAACTCTTTCTCACAGATGCTGTTGAGATTGTTGAATGGACCTCCCAGGAATTTACTCTCTGGATAGAGTTTATAAACAACAGACAGTGGTCCCAACATCTGTTGATCCAGGCTGAGCAACAGATAGGAATTACGACTTGTCAAAAGGAGTTGCAACCGGTGCTCAGGGCTCCCAGCCATCCTCTACTCTTCAATTTTTAGGATGTTTTTGCTGCTCATGTATCTTAACTCTTCTGAAAATATGAACCTCATGATACACAGAAAGGGAAGGTATTTATTTAACAGTGTAGTGGTGAAGATTAAAGACTATGAATTCAGCTAAACCAGGGTTCAAATACAAGCCCTGCTATTTCCTAAGCACTTGATTTGAGTAGTTGTTTAAAGTCTTTGTACCTCAGTTTCCCTAATCTGTAAAATGGAGACAGAGCAGAGCATCTTCTTCATTGAGTCCTTTTGATGATTAAATGAAGTAAAGAACTTTAAAGCGCTTAACAAAGCTCCCTGCATGAAGTAAGACCTTAATAAATAAAACAACTCATGGGGTTGTAAAGATTCAGTGAGCTAATGAACACAAAGTGCCTGGTACATGGTGCATGCTCAGTAACAGGTAATTCCTTTTCCTGATCTGCCAGTGACCCCCGGTGATGTGCAATGATAGTGACTTTTGTAATAGGCACCTTCTAGGCAATTTAGCAATAGGTGTCAGGAGCTGAACACATTCCTCATCTTCAACCCAGTAACAACACTGGAAGAAATCTATCCTAAGAAAATAGCCCCCCCAAACAATAGATGCTATGTGCTGAAGGTGTTACTTATAAGAGCAAAAACTCTGGGAGGAACATAATGTCCAACAGAAAGAGAATATTTCATTAGAACTATTGAGCATCTGCCTGGGGGATCTTAGGTAGGCATCAGAAATGATCTCTCAAACAGGTTACAGCAACTGAAAAAAATTATCATGCTGAGTTCCCAAAGAGAGATGGAAAATTGCATACAGCGTGATTGTAATGGTGCAAAATTATTTAGGCATTTGGATAAGCCAAGAAATGAACCTACAAGAAGGAAAATCATTGTTTTGGGGTGATGAGATGGAGAGTGATTTAGGATATATTTTCTTTTTTTCTCTTCCACCATTACACTGTCTTTACCATGAAGAAAGGGAAACTAAAATGAGCACAGTCTGCTATTCAAGATTTGACCTGAGCTTTAGCTTTGTGGGAAGATGGGGCCTGAGTTCCACGAAATGACAACAGTAATCAAAGGCTCCTAGTTGCAATAACACCTGTAGGAGACAAACCAGCGTTCTTTAAAAAAGGCACAACAGTCCTCTAAAGATAATGTTTCTCCCTCATTCTACTCTCTCTATCCTTCAGGCCATTTTTGTCACCAGAGTAATCATTCTAAATGATTACACCCATCTGATCACTTCACTCTCCAGCCACAAAACACTTGGCTGATGTCATATTCTTCTTCTGATAAAGTCCTAGTGCTCTAACGCCGCTCTCGGGGTTCCAGCCGTGCCCTGCTCTCTCCAATCCTCTTGCCTTGCTCTCACCTCCAGGCCTCTGCCCATGCAGTTTCTTCTGCTCAGCATTTTCTTTGCTTTATGTCTCAAAATTTAGGTCTCATCTGAGAAACCAATTCTACTGGAGAACTTTTCCTAACGTCTTAGCATTCCCTCCCCTGCCCCAACACAAATACACGTGTAGGTGCCTACACATCTACACACACACACACACATTTTCTTTAATATACATATGGCAATTATCTGGGTAGTGGGGTAATATTTTCTGAAACATGAAGGTGTTTTTTCCCTTTGGTATTTGCTTAAACTGATTCCTACCTATTGATCGTTAAGGAAGGTTAGAATTGTTAGCATGACCAAGAGAGAAAATAGCCATGACTGTGGTCTCCAATAGTGGATGGCAAGACCTCTCCGCAAAAAAACAAGCCCAGCAGGGTGGCCCCCAGACTATAGAGCAGACCATCCAGCTGTGAGGCAGCATATTGGTTGTCTACTGCTGCCATAACAGAATTTTTTAAATTTCATGCCTAAAACAGCATTCATTTATTATTTCACAGTTGTTAAGTTGTTGATACAGCATGGCTCAGCTAAGTCCTTTTACTTAGGGTCTCAAAACATCAAAATCAAGGTGTCAGAAGGGCTGTCTTCATTCCTAAAGCTCTGGTGATCAATCAACTTCCAGTCTTATTGAGGTTGATGGCCAAATTCAGCTCTTTGTGGCTGTAGGAGTGAGGTAACCATTTCCTTGCTGGCTACCAGCCCAGGCAATCTTTGCTCCTAGAGGCTGCCTGCACCCCTCTCAGACTTCCCGTGTGCTTCCTCCAGCAATGGGGATTGAGTCCTCCTCAGGCTTTGAATTTCTTTGCTACATCTCTTTTGTTCCAGCTGGAGAAAGTTTTCTGTTTCTAAGGGCTCCTGTGATTAGATTGAGTTTATTCAGATAATCCAGGATAAGCTCCCTATTGTAAGGTCCACAGCATTAATTACATCTGCAAAATCCCATTTGTCATGTAGCATAACCTGTTCGCAGAACTCAGGGATTAAGGCATGAAAATATTTGGAGGACTGTTCTGTGTACCACGGGGTAGCAAAAACCAGGGGATAGTGTGTGGACCCTTTTTCTAAACAAGTACAAGGTCAACATAGCCACGTACCCTTTCATACAACCAAATCCCCTCTACACCAGAAGCAAGGCAGGGGTGAGATTTGTCAGCCGAACAAGCACCTGAACCAAACAGGCAGAGACTGAGTGGGCTGAAGAGGATGTTTATATAACTTCCTTGGGCTCAGGCTTGGTTTGCCAACAAAATTGTACAAAATATCTTTCTCTTTCACTCAGTGAATGCTGGCTCATGAGAAAAAACAAAAACATTAGTTGAAAGAAATAAATAAGCTATAATTGATTGCCTTTAAAACAAGTCTCATTCTACTAGGCCTGTAAAGTTTTGTAAAGAATATATGGAATTATTTCAAAAATAGCCTGGCACACAGAAAATGCATAGTTATTCAGCTATCCCTTTACCTTCTAAGTGGGTTTCATGGCAGACATGTTCATCTTAACCTAGAGAAGGGAAAAGGCTTCTGAATATTCACCGTAGACTAAGGGAAGAAAATTCCAGCGGAAATTCTAGAAACTGTAAAAGAGAGAGCCAGGAATACCATCCAGGACGACGACAGTGAGCACTTTGTGAGATTCAAGAAGTCCTATGATCCACCCTCTTAGAGAGGTATAAAAGCCTGCCTTTGGTTCTTTACTTATCTCTTTCCCCATAGGGGTCACTAGAGGGACCTTTATACAAAAGGAGATTCTTTGCTTAGCTTTGAGAATATCAGGGAAGCAGAAGGAAGTGAGAAACTTTGGGGAATACGTCCCATTCCAAAGCCAATGTGAGCAGAAGACAAAGTCCATGCTTAGAGAGGGCAGAAGTCAAGAGAAGAAAGCGGGCCTAGACTGGATCTGGGAAGTTCCACGAGACCATCAGAGGCGGGGGAAGAGGAGGAGTTGGGGGAAGACGAGGAGGTGGGGGAAGAGGAGGAGGTGGGGGAAGAGGAGGAGGTGGGGGAGGATTAGACAAGGGGAGAGGGAACCAAAGTCTCTGGGTTGAAGCCTTGTCTGACGATTGTCTGACATAAGCACCAATGACACATAATTTTTCCACGTGTAAAATGAGGACATTTATATGCATATTCATTTACTCATTTGTTCACACGTTCATTTTTACCTCAATAATTCTAACTGGCTCATCCTGCCTAGCAGGGATTGGAGCAAGCCCATGAACGCTCTGGATTAGCAGGGGTCTGTGGACTGGAATGAAAAGAAGACCATGAGAGAGACGGAATGCAAAGGGCCACCCCAGAGAAGTATTGTCCCTAAGGCCAGGAGCAAGAAAAAGTCAAAGACAAACATGATGACTTGTGAACGTTATCTGTTCAAGTTTTCTGCCTTTTGTGGTTCTAATTGAGTATTTTATGATTCCCTCCTTTCTCCTTAGCGTATCAGCTACACTTCCTTTTTTTTTTTTTTTTTAAATTTTTTTTAGTGGTTGATCTGGTTTGCAATATACATTTTTTAATTTAATTTATATTTTAACATTTACTTGTACACTTTTTTTTTTTTTTTTTTTTTAAATTTTTTTTAGTGGTTGATCTGGTTTGCAATATACATTTTTTAATTTAATTTATATTTTAACATTTACTTGTACATATTTGTGGGGTACAGTATGTTGTTTCAATACCTGCATATACTGCACAATGATTCTCTTGGGGTATGTAACACAGTTTTGTACCTGTTAATCCACAACTTTTCCTTCTCCCTGTCCTCTCTTCCCTCCTGGCCTCTGGTAACCACGATTCTATTCTCTTCTTCTACGAGAACCACTTTCTGTTATTTTTAGATTCTACATACGAGTGAGATCATGCAGTACTTGTCTTTCTATGGCCAGCTTACTTCACTTAACATGATGGTTTCCAGTTCGACCCATGTTGCTGCAAATGACAGGAGTTCTTTTTCTTTCTTTCTTTCTTTCTTAATAGCTGAACAGTATTCTATTGTGTATATATACAACAGGGTTTTTTTGTTTATTTTTTTCTTTAATCTATTCATCCATTGATGGTCATTTAGGTTGATTCCATCTCTGGGCTATTGTGAATAGTGTTGCAATAAACATAAGAATGCAGGTGTCCTTTGGATATATTGATTTCATTTCCTTTGGGTATATACCCAGTGGTGGGGTAGTTGGGTCCTAGGGTAGGTCTATTTTTAATTCTCTGAGGAATCTCTACACTGTTTTCTACAATGGCTGTACCAATTTACATTCCTACCAACAATATAGGAGAGTTCCCTTTTCTCCACATCCTTGCCAGAATTTATTCTTTTCTGTCTTGTTGATAATAGCTATTCCAACTAGAGTGAGATGATTTCTCATTGCTGCTTTAGTTTGTATTTCCCTGATTAGTAGTGATGTTAAGCATTTTTTTTTTCATGTGCCTGCTGGCCATTTGTATGTCTCCTTTTGAGAAATGTCTGTTCAGGTCCTTTTCCCATTTTTTAATTTGGGTTATTTGGGATTTTGTTTGTTTGTTTTTGCTGTTATGTTTAAGTTCCTTATATATTCTGGATACCAGCCACTTTGATGTGTAGCTACAAACACTTTCTCCTATTCTATAGGGTGTCTCTTCACTTTGTTGACTGTGTTCCTTGCTGTACAGAAGCTTTTTAGTTTGATGTAGTCTCATTTGTCTATTTTTCCTTTATATGTTTGTGCATTTGTAGCCTTGTCCAAATGAACACTGCCTATATTTATTTTGTGTTGCTTTTCCCTGTGTTTTCTTCCAATAGTTTCGTAGTTCTGAGTCTTAAATTTAGGTCTTTAATCCACTTTAAGTTGATTTTTATATAGGGTGCAAGAGAGAAGTCTAATGTCAACCTTCTGCATATAGATATCCAGTTTTCCCAGCACCACTTATTGAAAAGGATGTTCTTTCCTCATTGTATATTTTTGGCACCTTTGTCAAAAATCAGTTGGCTGTAAGTGTGTGAGTTTATTTCTGGGCTTTCCATTCTGTTCCATTGATCAATTTGGATGTTTTTATTCCACTGTCATGCTGTTTTGGTTACTATAGCTTTGTAGTATATTTTGAAGTCAGGTAGTATGATGCCTCCAACTTTATTCCTTTTGTTGAAGATTGCTCTAGCTATACAGGGACTTTTGTGGATCCATACAAATTTTAAGAGTCTTTTTTTTTATTTCTGTGAAGAATGTCATTGGAATTTTGATAGGGATTGTGTTGAATGAATAGATTCCTTTGGTAACAAGGACATATTGATGATGTTAATTCTTCCAACCCATGAACATGAAATATCTTTCCATTTATTTATGCCCTCTTCAATTTCTACCACCAATGTTTTATGGCTTTCATTGTTAAGGTCTTTTACTTTCTTGGTTTAATTTTCTCCTATGTATTTCATTTTTTTGGTAGCTATTGTGAATGGGATTACTTTCTTGATTTTTTCAGCTATTTTATTATTAGTGTATAGGAACCCTATTGGTTTTTGTCTGTTGATTTGATATTCTGCCACTATACAGAATTCATTTATTAGTTCTAGTAATTTTTATGATGGAGTCTTTAGGGTTTAGTATGTATATGATCATGTCATCTGCAAATAAAGATAGTTTGACTTCCTCCTTTCCAATTTGGATGCCCTTTATTCCTTTCTCTTGCTTTAATGTGTCACCTAAACCTTTCAGTACCATGTCAAACACAAGTGGTGAAAGTAGGCATCTTATCTTGTTCCAGATCTTAGAGGAAAAGTCTCTGATTTTTGTACTTTGACAATGATTCTAGCTGTGGATTTGTTGTATATGGCCTTTATTGTGTTGAGATATATTCATTCTATACCTAATTTGTTGAGTGTTTTTATCATGAAGGGGTGTTGAATTTTATGAAATGCTTTTTCTGCATCTGTCGAAGTGATCATGATTTCCCCCCCCTTCATTCTGTTAATGTAAAGTATCATGTTTATTGATTAACTTATGTTGAACCATCTTTGCATCCCTGGGATGAACCCCACTTGATTATGGTGAATGATATTTTTAATGTGCTGTTGGATTCTGTTTGTTAGTATGTTGCTGAGGATTTTTCACTTGTGTTTATTAGGGATATTGATCTGTAGTTTTCTCTTTTGTTGTGTCTTTTTCTGGTTTTAGTATGAGGGTAATGCTGGCCTTATAGAATGAATTTGTAAGTATTCCCTTCTCTTCTTTTTTGGAATAGTTTGAGAAGAATTGGTATTACTTCATCTTTAAGTGTTTGGTAGAATTCAGCATCTGGTCCTGGGGTTATCCTTAGTAGGAGGCTTTATTACTGCTTCGACGTTGTTACTCATTATCGGTTTGTTTAGGATTTCTAGTTCTTTGTGATTCAAACTTGGTAAGTTGTATGTGTCCAGTAATTTATCCATTTCTTCTAGGTTTTCCAGTTTGGTAGCATATTATTGTTCTAAGTAGTCTCTTATGATCCTCTATATTTCTGCGGTATCAGTTGTAATGTCTCCTTTTCTATTTCTGATTTTATTTGAGGCTTTTCTCTTTTTCTTTGTTAGTCTAGCTAAAGGTTAATCAATTCTGTTTGTCTTTCGAAAAACCAACTCATTGTTTCATTGATCTTTTTTGTTGTTTTTTTAATCTCTAATTCATTTATTTATGCTCTAATCTTTGCTTTTTCATTCCTTCTACTGATTTGGGGTTTAGTTTGTTCTTGTTTTTGTAGTTCCTTGAGGTGTAATGTTACGTTCTGTAGTTTAGGTCTTTTTTTTTTTTTTTTTTTTTTTTTTTTTTTTTTTTTTATGTAAGCGTTTATTGCCATAAACTTCCTTCTTAGAACTTCTTTCTCAGTATACCACAGGTTCTGGTATGCTGTGTTTTCATTTTTATTTGTCTCAAGGAATACTTTAATTTTTTTTTGATTTCTTCTTTTGCCCATTCATTGTTTAGGAGCATCTTGTTTAATTTTCATGTATTTGTACAGTTCCCAGTGTACGTTTATTGTTGATTTCCAGTTTTATTCCATTGTGGTTGGGCAAGAAAGTTGAAATGATTTCATTTTTTTTTAATTTGTTGAGATTTGTTTTGTGACCTAACATATGATCTGTTCTAGAGTATGTTGCATGTACTGCTGAGAAGAATATATATTGTACAGCTGTTGGATGAAATGTTCTATAAATCTCTGTTAGATCCAATTCACCTAGAGTAGAGATTAATTCTGATGTTTTTTGGTTAATTTTCTGTCTGGATGATCTGTCCTTTGCTAAAAATAGAGTATTTAGGTCCCCAGTTTTATTACTGTGCTGGAGTCTCTCTCTCCCATTGGGTCTAATAGTGATTGCTTTATATATCTGGGTGCTCCAGAATCAGGTGTATGTATCATTATATAAAGACATCCCTAATCTTTTTTTTTTTTTTACTTTCCCTGGCTTGTCTATTTTATCTGATATAAGTATAGTTAATTTTTGCTCTTTTTTGTTCCTGTTTGCATAAAATATCTTTTCTATCCCCTCACTTTCAGTCAATGTGTGTCATTATAGGTGAAGTGAGTTTCTTGTAGACAGCATGTTTTTCTTTAATAATCCATTTAGCCACTCTGTGTCTTTTAATTGGGGAGTTTAATCCATTTGTCTTTAGTGTTATTATTGATATATAATGACTTGTTATGGCCATCTCATTATTTTTTTCTGGTTATTTTGTAGATTCCTTTTTCCTTTTTTCCATTCTTACTGTCTTCTTTTGTGGCTGAGTGGTTTTCTCTCACAGTATATTTTGATTTCTCACCACTTATTTTTAGTATGTCTCATATATTTTGTGTTATTCATATATTTTGAGTTATTCTTACCATGAAGCTTACAAAAAAACATGTTATAGTTATAACAGATTACTTTAATTATAACAGATTTCTCACTTCTAAGAAAAAAATAAAGATTGAAAGCCAACTCAATGCTTTGGTGTCATTCCCTTTCCCTCTCCCTCGTATTCTGACACTTTTTTGTTTCAAGTTATATCTTTTAATACTGCCTATCTCTCATACAGTTCTATTTGTTATTGTCTTGTTAGGTTTGTCCTTTAGACTTCATATTAAAAATATAAGTAGTTTATTCACCATCCTTACGACACTGGAATATTCTGAATTTGTCTGTGTACTTACCCTACTAGTGAATTTTGTACCTTCGAATGTTTTTTTTTTGGCTACTCTTTAATGCCATTTTCTTTCATATTGAAGAACTCCCTTTAGCATTACTTTTTTTTTTTCCTTTTTTTGTCTTTTTTCGTGACCAGCAACGGATCGCAACCCTCAGTGTCGTGCCCGTACCGGACTGGGACCGGCAACAGGATCGCAACCCTCGGTGTTGCGCCCGCACCTCGCTCAGCCAGTGAGCGGCCGGTCTTTATGTGGGATCCGAACCCTCAGCGGGAGTGCCGCCATGCTCCCAAGCGGCGCACTGTAGCAGTGCGCCACCAGGCCGGCCCCCTTTAGCATTTCTTATAGGGCAGGTCTAGTACTGATGAATTCCCTTAGCCTTTGTCTGTTTGGAAAAGACTTTATTTTTCCTTCATATTTGAAGGTTAGTTTTGCTGGATATAGTATTCTTGGTTGACAGTCTTCTTCCTTCAGCACTTTGAATATATCATCCCATTCTCTTCTGGCCTGTAGAATTTCTGCTGAGAAATTTTTTGAGAGATGTATTGGAACCCCATTGAACGTTTGTTTTTCTTTTCCCTTTCTGCTTTCAGTATTCTTTCTTTGTCTTTGTTTTTTAATAATTTGAATATTATGTGCCTTGGTGTGTTCCTCTTTGGGTTGAATTTGATAGGTGACCTTTGAGCTTCCTGTACCTGGATGTTGTCAACTTTTTCCATACTTCAGAAATTTTTAGTCATTATTTCTTTGAATATGTTTTCTAGGAATCTTCCTTTTTTGTTTTCTTTGGGCACACTCATTATCTGGAGGTTAATTCACATGAGAGAGTCCCATAATTGCAGAGTTTCTGCTTCATTTTTTCTTATTCTTTTTTCTTTTTGTTCCTGTGATTGGATAATTTTATATGTTCTCTCTTTGAGTTCTCTGATACTTTCCTCTGTTTGATGAAGTCTGTTGTTGGAGCTTTCTACTGAGTTTTTCCATTCTTTATTTCTAGAATTTCTATTTTATTAATTGGTTCTATTCCTTTGTCATGTCTCTCATTTTGTTCCTGAATTGTTTTCTAGAGATCATTTAATTTTCTATCTATATTTTCTCGTGACTCTCTGAAAATCCTTAAGAGGGTTATTCTAAATTCTCTGTCAGATATTTCATAAATCTGCTGTTCTTAAGAGTTCATTGCTGGTGCTTTGTTCGTTTCTTTTGGTGGTGTCATATTTCTCTGTTCTTTCATGATCTTTGTGTCTTTATGTTGATTTCTGGGCATGTGAGGAGACAGTCTGTCTTATGTACATTTTATAGGTGTTCTTTGGTGGTGCTAGACCTTTACTGGTTAATATCAGAGCTTTGTCTCTGGTCTGTGCTGTTTCCTTGTTTGTTTTGTTTTGTTTTTTTGTTCTGTGGTGGATTAATACCTATCATCACTACTTAAACTCTGACTGGAACTAATTTGCTGTCCTGTGGTTAATTTCCAAATTAGGGGAAACTTTCCATGGTGATGAGATCTTGAGCTCTGTGCCTGAGCTAGATTGCTGTTTTGTTGCTGTTTCTCCAACTGGGGAAAGCCTTTTGTGTGGATCAGATTTTAATTGTCAGCCTTTTAGTCACTTCTGGATCTTGTGGGTTCATCATAGACACAACTGGGCTATGTGTAAATTCCAGCTCAGAACTGTCTTTCCTGCAAATTGCACTCCCTGCAGTTCTGTCATTCTGACTGATCTCCACTATGTGGCACCTGTGCCAATTGGAAGGCAGATTAGTTATTTGTGTTGCATGCCAATGCTCTGCTGATGGTTCAGCATCCTCCCTCCACCCTCAGCACTCCAAATGTTTTACATGGAGCAGACCATGAACAATTCCCCAGCAAAGACTCACAAACCTCTGTGTGGCTTCCTCTTCCCATCAGTTGTGGTCCCTAGCTCCTATGTAGATCCAGGGGAAACTTATTAGTGGCTTTGGTGGCTTGGAAGATGGAATGGAAATCACCCTTCTCCCCTGCAGACTACAGATGACTTCACACAAAAGGCACTACTGTGGCTTTCCGTCTCCTGGTAGCTGATCCGTCTGCTGCAGCTGCTCCTTGCCTTGTACCATGTCATCCCTGAAGTGGCCAGAGCTTGGAATGGCTGTAATGGTCTCTGCTTCCTCTCACCACAGCCTTTCATGACTTCACAAATTCTAGGAGCCTCTCCTCCTCTTCCTCCAAGCTCCAGTGATCTCAGGATGGCAGTTTTGCATTTTAATAGTTGTAAATTGATAGGTTGTGGAGGGGAGCAATTCTGGGGATCTTCTATTCCACTATATTGATGACATCGCTCTCTGCAATATACATTTACAACTCATGCAAGTCCACTTTCAATAACCCTATACCTTTTCATGTGTCATGTGAGTACCTTACAACAACAAAATAATCTTAATTCTTTCCTCCCATCACTGTATCATTGTTGTTATTTATTTTACTTATACATAAGCATACTTAAGTGTGTATATACATAAGTTGAATAAATTATTGCTATTATTATTTTGAACAACCTGTTTTCTGTTAGACCAATTGAGGATAAGAAAAATAAAAGTTTTTATTTTATCTTAATTTATTCCTACTTTGATATTCTTCCTTTCTTTATGTAGATCCAACTTTCTGACCTATATTATATTTCTTCTCCCTAAAGAACTATTTTTAACATTTCTTGCTAAGTATGTCTACTGGCAAGAAATTCCTTCAATTTTTGTCTTAGAGAGTCTTTATTTTTCCTTTACTTTTGAAGGATAATTTTACAAAGTACATAATTCTAGGTTGGTGGCTTTTGTCTTTCAACACTTTAAATATTTTGCTCCATTCTCTTCTTACTTACACAATTTCTCAGAAGAAGTCAGATATAATTTTTATCTAGATAAGGGGTTTTTTCCACCCTCTGGCTTCTTTCATAATTTTTTCTTTATCCTTGACTTTCTGTAGTTTGAAAATAATATGTCTATTATAGTTTTGTTTTTGTCTTGTTTTGGCATTTATCATGCTTGGTGTTCTCTGAGCTTCCTGGATCTGGGGTTTGGTATCTGACATTAATTAGGGGGAAATTCTCAGTCATTATTATTTCAGATATTTCTTCTGTTTCTATCTCTCTTCTCCTTCTGGTATTCCCATTATACATATGTTACATCTTTTGTAGTTGTGGCACATTTCTTGGATATTTTGTTCTGGTTTGGTTTGTTTGTTTGTTTTCAGTCTTTGTTCTCTTAGTTTTTTAGTTTTGAAGGTTTCTTTTTTTTTTTTTTCCTTTTTGTCTTTTTTCGTGTCCGGCAATGGATTGCAACCCTCAGTGTCGCGCCCGTACCGGACCGGGACCGGCAACGGGATCGCAACCCTCGGTGCTGCGCCTGCACCTCGCTCAGCCAGTGA
>NW_007731221.1:102164-135559 GCF_000696425.1 Galeopterus variegatus | reverse complement strand
CCGAACCCTCGGCGGGAGCGCCGCTGCGCTCCCAAGTGGCGCACTGTAGCAGTGCGCCACCGGGCTGGCCCCAGTTTTGAAGGTTTCTATTGAGACATTCTCAAACTTGGAGATTCTTTCCTCAGCCATGTCTAGTGTACTCATGAGCCAATCAAAGGCATTCTTCATTTCTGTTACCGTGTTTTTAATCTCTAGCATTTCTTTTTGGTTCTTTCTTAAGCTTCCCTCCCTCTACTAATATTGTCCACCTATTCTTACATGCTGTGTACTTTATCCATTAGATCCCTTAACATGTTATGCACAGTTTGTTTTAAATACCTGGACTGATATATTCCAACATCTCTGTCATATCTCATTCTGATGCTTACTCTATCTCTTCAATTTGCGTGTGTGTGTGTGTTTTAATATTTTGCTTTTTAGTATGCCTTGTAATTTTTTTCTTGATAGCCAGAGATGCTGTACTGGGTAGATGCAGTTGCTGTAAATATAAGCCTTCAGTAATGTGGTGGTAAGGTGTGTGGGGGGGGGTTGTTCTGTAACTCTAAATTAAGATCTCAGACTTTTAGTAAGCCAATGCCTCTAGACTGTGAACTGCACAAGTGCTTCCCAGTTTTATTCTCCTCCCTTAGGTGGGATAGGATGGCTACAGTGGGCCATAGTTGGGTATTTCCCTCCCTCTGGGTGAGTGTGGCTCTGATAATATCCAGCAGGTGAGTCTCTAGTTAACTAGTTTCTTCTGAGGCTAGGCCTTGTTAAGAACAGAATTCTCTGGAGTATTTCAAAATGGTTCCTTTTCCACTCCCCCTGCTGAGACCACTAAGGGATTTTTCTCTGACATTTACTGTGAGAAGCTGGGATAGGTCCTGGAGTTAAAACTCACAAAGGTATAACCCCTACCCCCAATGACTAGATCCCCCTGGAGTTTTTAACTCTCAGAATTGTCCACACTGTGCCTCTGGCAATTCATCAATTACAGCTCAGGTTTTCCTGCCCCAGCACTGGTTCCTGCAGAGGTTTCTGCTCAGGAGTCTCTGCTCTGATAAGCCATGGCACCCTGTATTCACCTGTCTGTCTCTCCAATCTTAGGGGCACTGGTTTGCCCTGTGTCCTCACCTTTATTACAGATCTAAGAAGCATTGTTGGATTTTCAGTCTTTTCAGCTTTTTACTTGTTAAGGTGGACTGACAACTTCCAACACGTGGAACCAGAAACCAGAAGTCTCCCTTTGAGGTTTTATATCTATATACCATTTAATCCTCACAGGTCTCCTGAAGTAGAAATAATTAGATTAATTTGCAGTTGAGGAAACTGAGGCTTAGATAGGTGAAGAAGCATCACTTAAGTCACTGAGGTGCATGTACTAGAGCTGGGATAAGACATAGCTTGTAGGACTCCAAGACTGAGGCACTTTGCAATATACCCCAAGCCTAGTTTGCCAGTAGACAGAATAAATGCTCTACCTTTTCTCTCCTTTCCTGGTTTTATCAGATCTATTTCAGTATTTTGCTTTGGTTGTAAACCACTTTAAGTCCTTTTTCAGAAACACATAACCTAATAAATAAAAATAGTTATTGGAAGTTGTTCCTGCCTTCAAGGAAGCATAAAACCTTTTGTTTTTAAGGCCATTTTACTCAGAGTATCTCATTTTATTCTCATGACAATCTTTGAATGTGGGTGAAGAAATTGCTCATGTCACTCAGACCCTGCATAGCCTCTGTGAATTCAGAATGAACGGTCCAAGAGGTTAGTTAGCATCTAAGTGATGCTAGGTAAACAGATCGACTTATCATATTACAGTTTAAAGGTATTTTCAATTTAAAATCACATGTCCAGTAATTCTCCATGGATATATGTATCTCCCTAACCAGGCTGTAAGATTCCAGAAGCACATACTCTCCTTCATTCTGACTCCCCGTGGTTAGAATAGTGTCGGCTTTCTGTGGGTATGCAATAAAACTCGTGATAAGCATGAACGAATGAATAAGTAAATGAATGAATGAAATCTAACACTCTCAACTATTTCAGAAAATCACCAGATGTTATTAGAGAAAGATGTGCTTTACAGTCTTTTGATTCTCAAACTTAAGATCTCTATGGACCCTTAAAAAAATACAGCAATAAAATTCAAACTTTATCACTAAAGGTTTTAACCTGAGATAGTTAATACAAATGCTGATGCTAGAAATTATTGGAAAAAACTCTGTTATTAGTCAGATGACTGAGCTATCACTTTTAGCTTTTCATAAATATTCATCTAAATAAAAACATGGAATTTAAAAATTCTCACAGAGTACTCAACTACTCCCAGAATATCTTCTCAAATCCCAGGAGATCAATGGGCCACAGAACGTGAAACAGTTCGCTAGTCCACCTCCCTTGGTTTATAGAGAAGCAGATCCCATTTTTTTAGGTTTTTAATAACTATGTTTATTTACTTTTACCATGAGAGCAAACATGAGGTTGCCCTAAAACTAAATGACTTTTTAAATGTCACACAGTTATTTAGTGGCAGGTAACTAGAATGCAGGTACTAGGACTCCTAGTACAGTGCTCTTTTCCAAGAAACTGCATGACCAGCACTTTGTCCAACAGTTGGTTAATGGAGTATTGTCTGTGACATCCAATAAAGTAGCAAAAATAATATATTTGGAGAGTAAGCCAATAAACACAGCCTCATTACCACTGGCTTTTAATTCGCCAGCCCCGGGTCCTGGCATTGCCATGGTCACTTACAAATCTTGATACCGAGGACAGAGACTGAGTATTCTTACTAGCCAAGCAGTGTGGGGTCATTTATGTGTTTCAAGTGCAGAAAACTGCAGAATTTCAGTTCCTCTGAGGCACTTGGTTTTTCTCTGTTTATAAGTAAAAAATGAAGAGCCAGCAAAATTATCACAATTATTTTCTATTCGATATATTTAGAAATCATTATGTTGATCAATGGGGGCCGAAGTACCTTTTAGTTTCCACTTTATTGCATTTTTAGGATTTGAATGATGCATAAAGACTTGGATTTAGACTAAGAAAAACAAAACTCGGGGCAGAGATTAATTGGACAAATGTTTTATTGCTTGATAGAAAAGGCAGATAATTTGATTCTCAAGTTTCAGTAAGAGTAAAGCATAACAATAAAGGAAAAATGGAAAATCCCAGCATGTGTTTTCTTCTTACACTTTTATGCAGCACATAGCTGAAAGCAGTAGGTTAATTATCAAAGTCAGCACATATTTTTGCATTGTGTGTAAAACTAAAAAGTTGTTTGGGGCCATAAAATATTAAATGGAAGCAGGGAAAGTACCAGAATAGTTGTCCCTTTCTTTTGATATTTGCAATGTTCAGATGTCGTGGTATGTACAAACTTCCTGTATTTCCTTCCGTTGATGCTAGACTGTGCTGTGGTCTTAAAGACCCAGAGGTGTGGTGTCTCAGGCTAGCTTTGCCAAGCTGAGTCACCTTGGGGACGTCATGTGGGACATACTGATCTCTCAAGCCACTTCCAGGTATCCACTCATCCACCTTTTCGCTTGTGTATTTCTCTGCAAAACTTTATTAAACACCTACCCATGCCAGTCATGATATTAAAGGCTGGAGTGTTTCAGTTTTGTTTAAACTGAATACTCATGGTTTCTTCTCACCTTCTAGAAACTTAACAACTACATGAGGCACAGACATGCAAAGGGACAGCCGCGATACAGGGCGAGCAGTGTGATCCAGGATAGACAGCCAGCGTCGTCACCGGGATCACGGAGATCAGATGCATTCAGACCCCAGGTGTATATTTCCGAGCATCTGAGGTCTTAGATGGTTCCTTAACCTCTCCAAACCACAAAGTTCCAGACTCAGAGAAGACTAATTCACAGCCATTAAGGGAGTTTAGCAGATGGACAGGATAGAGGAAAACAATGCAAGAAGAGAAAGCAGCTAAGTTAAATGTGATCACTACAATTTGTATTATAGCAGGTACTGCGACTAAGGGCGAGAGAGCTTTTCTTGTTTGGTGTTTGTTTCTTTTTTGCTGAGATCACCTAGGGAATTAGTCACAGACTCAGAAAGAATAGTTAGTCATTCTGTGTCATTGGTGCAAACATTGAAGACAAATGTGGAGGGAGAAAAGGTGCCACAGACATGGGAGGGCGAGATCTTAAGGGGCCCTGCCATTTATAATAAAGAATTAGGTTTGTAGATATTTAGGAAATACTACATTTTGACCAGTGGCTTATTCTGGATTCTGAGCCTCTTTGCCGTCCCTGATTCACCTGCTACAATGCTACTGTGCACGTCTCCTGGATAACTGCCTTCCAGGCCTACGGTGGTGATGCTGGCAGTTGCCAACAGGTGAGAAATGATGCTGTGGTGTAGTTGTGTGGCCCAACTGTAAGGGTCTTTCCTGAGTAACCATGGGAAATTTCCTAAGTGAAATTAGTGAATTTCCTGAAACGTAGGAAAAGAAACTATATCAGTCAGAGTTCAACCAGAGAAACAGAACCCAGAAGTATATGCATGTAGATATAGTACATATGAGTATCTGTATGAATTTATTGTGGAAATTTGACTTCGTGCAATTGCAGGCCCTGGTAATTCTGTTGTTTTGGCATCTGATTTAGAAACTTGAGTTCCACAAAGCAGGTGGTTCCTTCAGGAAGGAAAGATGAACATAAAGTGGGCCAGAGGAAGGACAGGATGGAACCTCAAGAGTGAGCTGGCAGATCTTGAGGCCGTGAGTGTCTGGAGGAGAAGCAGACCTCAGGGAGCTAAGGGCACACCTGCCCCAGAGGCAGAGCAGTCACAGGCCCCGCCATTGCCTTGCATCATCAAGGTAAGCCAAAAGGTAAGTGACAACTTGCATGAGCCCCTGCCTCACTTCCACCCTCCAGTAAGGTTACCAACTGTCCCTGTTTGCCCAGGACTGTCCTAGTTTTAGCTCTGAAAGTCCCATGTCCTGGGAAGTCCCTCAGTCCTAGGAAAACTGAGATGGATGGTCGGTCACCTTGCCTCTAAACCTTGCATAGGAATCTCTTACCTGAAACATACAGAAAAGAGGATTCTGAACAATGGAGCTCATCCTGACCCCAGTGACACATTACAAAAGCACCACAGAAATGAATGGGTGTCTTTTTTTATTTAACCTCTCTAATATCTATTAAAATCACAACAGAAACTATTTTATTAAGCACAAAAAAATATACAAGTCTAGTTGAGGATATATGTAAGAAATAAGATTTTAAAATAGGAGTAGCCATGAATTTTGCCCCTGACTCTGTTTTCAGTCACTACTTAACTAAATCCTTGGCTGCCTCTCTACTTTCAAGGATTATTTATAGCTTCCTCTAACCTCCTGTGCTTTTAGATTGAAGAGATCTGGGCTCCAAGACTGTTGATGGTCACTGACAGTTATGAGCAGCTTGTCCTTCTCTCTACTTTCAAGGATTATTTATAGCTTCCTCTAACCTCCTGTGCTTTTAGATTGAAGAGCTCTGGGCTCCAAGACTGTTGATGGTCACTGACAGTTATGAGCAGCTTGTCCTTGTGGACATTCTTCCTGCTGTCTTTTTAAGTGAGCATTGTTGATGGAAGCTTTGCCTCAAGTGGATACTCAGTCCATCACTGATGCATTCAAATGAATAGATCAAGCTCTGCTATTTGTCATGTGCTTCCAGTTCCCATTGTCCATTCACCTTAATTGGGGAAGGGGGGCTTTTCTAGGTCAGAGCATATATATTTGAGGTATTTGAGGCAAGAAAATTTTGCATCTCTCATCTACTGTCACTACTTATTCCCAGCAGGAAGCAGCTGCCATACTCCACAGGGAGGATGGAGAAATGTTGAATGCCAGAACTATTACAAAGATATTTCCACTAGGATAGAGGGTCTTCATTCATCCATAATGGCATTCATTCTACAAACACTGGGTGATAAAGCTACAGTTAATTTATTGCTTACTGTGTGTCAGGCACTGTGCTAAGTGTTATATAATCATAATCTCATTTAATTCACAAACATCTGACCTGTGTATTGTCATTTCCACTTTTAAAATGTGGAAATTGAATATTAGAGGCATGAGGTGCATCCATTCAGTCACTCATTTGTCGACCCACTGAGCACCTCCACCATGTGAGCACCACCGTATTCAGGTGAGTAGGACCTGCCTTCATGGAGCTCACATTTCAGCAGTTTATTTTCCTGCCTAAAGTTACACAGTGAGAAAGGGATTAAATTTAATTCTCTCTGGTTCCAAATCCTGTGTCTTACCACCATGCTGTTGATTGGTCTTTGGTGACTCCTACCCTTGGAGACCCACACACATTTTCAAGCCAGCAAGGAAAGAAATCTGGAGAGGTGTTTGCAAGCTACATCATGCTGAATGGCTGGAGGACTCAGAAATGGCCACTCTTCCGAATATTTTTAAAATATTAAAAAATATTTTATATAATCTGAGAAGATAATTTATTTTTACTGACCTAGTTTTGTAGCTTTTTCTGGACATTGGGGTGAGGGAAGAGACTCTAGTTCTTATACATTAGCTTGTTTTGTTAGTTCGTTGCTGGTAAATTCTCTCTCAGTCACCGGGAGGCAGCATGATGTTGCTAAAATAGTGTTACCCTGGGCTTCAAAAGCCTGTGTTCAATCCCAAATGCAACTATGAAGATAATGTTGATGATGATGGTGATGACGATGATGATGACAATGATGACAATGCCTCCTAGTCCTGTCTGTGGTCAGATGTGACCTCCTCAGACAGACCTTCTCCAACCTATCCAGATAGCACATCCATCATTCTAACTCTTTATCCTACCTTATTTTTCATCATAGTACCTGACTTTATAACTTACATGTATTTGCTTTTGTAATGGATGGTCTGTCTCCTTCCAGAGTATAAACTACATGGAGGCAAGGACTTTGTCTATTTTATTCTTTTCTGTAACACTAGCACCTAGGCCAGTACCTGGTACATGTATTTGCTTTTGTAATGGATGGTCTGTCTCCTTCCAGAGTATAAACTACATGGAGGAAGGACTTTGTCTATTTTATTCTTTTCTGTAACACTAGCATCTAGGCCAGTACCTGACACTCAGTAAATGATTAATGAATATTTTTTGAGAATTTACCTTCTGCCGGGCACTGTTGTGTCATGAGTGCATTACCTCATAGAGTGTAATAATCCCATGACCAAGATACTTGTTCTTGTACCATTTTGAAAATTAGGAAACTGAAGCACAAGGAATTTAGGTAACTTGCTCAAGGACACACAGTTTGTGGATGCAGAGGGCTGGGATTCAATCCCAAGCTCTTACCCACATCTCTATATTGCCACGGACTGATCAATGTGACTTTGACAAGTTACATCACCTCTGTGACACTCAGCTTTGTCATCTGTAAAATGAGGGAGGTTGATTATGATTATTTCCAACTTGCTGAGCTGCTCTGACCCAGCTGAAGTTCACTGACTTCCATCAAATCTCAAGAATCATCAGAATATCTGTAGGCTGTGTTGTCTACAGAAGGCATCGGGGACACCATGGGTTGAAAGCTGATTCCTGATGAAGACACAAAGACTATTCAAAATAAGAGGAAAACACATTTTCACTCCAGGTGTATGAGCTGACTGCAAGAACAAGGCTACTTGTGGCTGCGATTGCAGAGCTTAATATAGGCAGGGACCTACCTTAACTCCTAGTTAAGATATTGTCTCGTCTTAACAAATTACGTTTGCAATAACCTCAGTTCCAAATAAGGTCACCTTCTTAGGTACTGGCGATTAAGACTTCAGCACATCTTCCTGAGGAACACAGTTCAACCCATAACAGATGGGAAGCTGTTATGATAGTCAAAAACTGTCTGCCATAGCTGCAGGTTAATTCAGAGTCAAGCATAGTGCATAAAGAGCAAGATATCCATAGCTATAGCTTTTTACCTGCAGGGATAAATTTAAGGATTTTCTGGAATAAAATTGCCTGAAAAATCGAGAAGGAAACCAAAGCCAGTCTCCCCAAACTATGAGGAAAGTCCAAAGCAAGAAGATGTGAACATATTTAGCTTGAGAACTCATTCGTACTGGGATTTTCTGTCTGATAGAAGGTCACATCAGCAGATTTAAAGGTGGAAACCTACCATTTCTAAGAAACTTAGTCATCTCAGAGAAGCAAATCTTCAGGGTAGGGGACAGCCATATCTTAATCTGCATATTTCTCTGGAGGGTAACCAGCTATAGAGAAAGCTCTGGCACATGAATGAGGCAGGTCAAAAGTGACATTTAAGCATCACTCTAATTAATCACTTTGGATGGAAAGCTGGTGACCCAAATGCCAGTGTCTGTGTCTTAACTCCCATATGCAATATCTACATTAGAAGAACTTTTCAACCCTTGGAAATTCCCTTCCCAAGAGGGTTCTGTTACAGAGCAGATGTTTGCAAATCATTTAGCCTGTCGGTGATGAATTAGTTTTTAATGGCATTCTCGTGTACTTGTTATAAATCATTAAGCATCCAGCAGACTGTCTCCTATCTTCACAGACCTGGTCTGCTGGACTTCCCGGGCAGCAAAAATTCACAGTGATTGGGACGATGTTGCTGTAACCCCACTGGAAATGTTGACCCTTCACTCCCCTTCTCACTTGTCCGTGGCCCTGTCCACCCTTTTCTCATGTCTCCTTTTCCACTTCTCTCCCCTCCCCCATGTCCCTCCCACCCTCAATGCACTTGGCCTTTTCCCCACCTTCTCACTCTTCCTTCTGTCCTTTCTCATCTTCCTCATAATTCTCTTTTATTCTTATCTCTTCCTGCCATCCATATTTTTCCATGCATGCACTTGGCCTTTTCCCCACCTTCTCACTCTTCCTTCTGTCCTTTCTCATCTTCCTCATAACTCTCTTTTATTCTTATCTCTTCCTGCCATCCATATTTTTCCATGCGTCTCTTTCTACCATCCCAATCTATCCTTGCCATTAAAAATAAACTCTGTTTTCATTTGATAAGCCGAGAGAGAGATCCGCCTGCTGACACAGTATGATTCTTAAGACCAGTAATAGATTCATGGTCAGTTCTTCCTGGAAATGCAGGAAATTAAAATTGGGATGAGGGTAGGGAGGGAGCGAGAACAAACCTGGAAAAGAGAAAAAGAGCTTCAAGTTCAGTGAAGAACATTTGTTAAGTACCAACCACGTAAGACAGTGCACTAACCACTAAAATAACTAATGCAGTATCCTCACACTAGGGAGAACATACAAAATTTTTAGAGATATGTGAAGGGTCTGTATCATGGATCTGCCACTTACTCACCATGTCACTCTGAGGAGAATTCAGAAAATTTCTGAGTCCAGTGGTAGGGTCTAGGATAAGGTACATAAATTCATAGGACAGAGTAGGATTTTCAGAAATAATTTTCATCTCTCTTGTTTTAGCATCTAGTTGGGAGTTAGTAAAGAGAGGAAGATAGAGACAAGGTAAAAGTCAAATTCAAATAATGTTAAAAACCAACATGTATTGACTGCACATTTGTTGAGTGCTGCTGCATGCTCGCCACGTGCAAGATCCTGGATTCGATTCAGCTCCTGTGTGTTTAGTCCTACCATGGGCTCATGATCGCACCAAAACTGAAATCCAGATGAAGTTTTATGCTGGCATGGTGCAGTTAGCCCCTCACTTTAATCGAAGCCTACTACTTCTCTGAGTAGGTGAAGGCACTGAGACTGCAGCCTCGTGAGGTCTCCCTCCCTCCTGCTAAAACGTGACCGCGCGCCAGCCTGTTTCTTCTAACCCTCTCTGTCACCAATGCTAAACGGGCTATTTTACCCACACTTTCAATGCTCTTCTCTGTGCATGCTGTGCCACCTGCAATATCCGTTTCTGTCTCTCTCCCGTATCTTTACTCTCTTTCTCCCTTGTTAGGAATTTCTTCATCGGTTCTAAGAAACCCTCAGGCTTTCCTTGTCTTGAAAGAAACAGGCCACCTCTCCTCTCCCTGTTCCTAGACATTCTGTCTCTTCCCCTGATATCCAAACACCTACACGAGCTCCCTGCGGGCCACACCTTTCCTACTCAGCACCTTCCCTGGCTCTGCGCACCTGTATGTTAAGTCACACCCTCACTCTTAGTCGTTGATTTTCCTTCGGCTTTCATGACAATCCCTTAATAAAAGACCTTCAGGGCCTCATCCGAGCCCGATGAGTTGAATCCAGGTTGTGCAGTCCAAGCCCTGTCTTCCTCCCGACCTCAGAGGCTTCTCATCTCCTTCCTGCCACCCCCTCTAGATCCCACTGCCCCCACCGGTGTTCACCCAAAGGCTGCACTCACATCCTTACCTTCTGCATCGACTTACCCCTCCACCTCCTTGCTCCTTATGCTCCAATATTCAACCCTCTGCTGTTTATACGCAAATGTCCAGGTGCTGCCAATTCTCTCTCCCAAGTTCCAGATTCTGGAATTCCCAACATCTGCTGGGTAGTTCCATTTGATTATTTGTCTGAACTTCAAACACGGTGCACTAGAAATTAACTCTCCCTGTCTCTTCCCAAACTAGCTGTTTCTCTGGGCCTCTCAATTATTAGAAATGGCACCATTATCCTGCGAGGATCACGTGCAGCTGATGAACGCTGGGCATCTCTCTTCTTCTTGGCCCTTAGGTCTATTTCTATTTTTCAACACTGCCTTACAGCATCTCTTTTGAAGCCTCATCCCCACCTGGCTGTATTTCCACTGTCGTCTTCCTCGTTAGCCCTAGTGCCTATTACCACTTACTTGATCAGACTGTTTCAGCAATCTCTGAAATGATCTCCCGAGCTTCGGTCTCTCCCGTTCCTACCCCTTATCCTGCATACAGTTGCCAGTTTGTACTGCTGATGTGCAGACGTCAGCACCAACTCATTGGCCTCTTGCTCAAATACTTCCATGCTCTTTCCCAGCCCAGCTCTTCACATTTGTAAGTGGCTAGTGTGTAGGCACTGTGCTCAGGGATATACGTTTGTGCGTATGTGTGATTATTACATTGTCTGATAAATAGTAAGTGCTCATTTCATTATCGTTTCTCAAAAAGTAGAAGCTGTTTCCATTATTATGTTGTAAACTCTCAGTATCGGGTTCCAGTCTTCTTATATAGCAAAAAGTGATCATATATAATTCATTGAAGCATTGTTGGGATAAAACTAGACCATATATTTATAAAGCTTAGTACAATATTTACTAAGTTTATAGTAGGTGTTCCATTGATACTAGTTTCCTTCCCACCCCCAAGTCCCTGGGCCTAGTGGCTATTCTCTAGGGTTTTAAAACTGAACTAGAGGGCTGGCCATTTAGCTTACGTGGGAGAGAGTGGTACTGGTAGCACCAAGGTCAAGGGTTCAGATCCGCATATTGGTCAGCCACCAAAAAAATAAAAAGGAAAAAAAAAACACAAAGAAAATGAACTAGAGATGCATACCTTCATTCAAGTGTTTATTAAACTGCAATATCAAACCATGCACTGTTAAAACTAGACAGAACAGGACAAAAAAATTGCTATAGAATTGCAGAGAAAAATACAGCTTGAACGTAAAGAGAACTCAGAAGTTGGGATGACAGACATGCAGACTTAGAGTACAGGTGAAGTATACACAAAGCTTAAAGCAAATTAATTCAAGTCTTTATTTATCCCAAGGAAAGCCTAGCTACCTTTTCTGACCAGAGTAGAAAAAGTTTTATTTTGATCAGTGTCCATTTATTTGTTTTTATTAGGATAATATGTTGAAGCCTCCTTGCAGATAACTAGCACTCTTGATCATTTCTGAAACAATGTCCTGTGAGGTAGGCAATTTGATCCTTCCCATTACTCAAATGAGAAAAGGAGAAACTAAAACCTAATTTACTTGCCTAAGACACACAGCAGAGAAAGGATAATGTTGGCACATACTGAAATGCTGTACTCCAAAGTCGTTGAATCTACTACACAGACATTTTTGTATTATTCAGATTACATCTATTCATGCATATGTTGTGTACGTATAAATGAATGTATATGTATATATGGGTGTGTACACATATATACATACACAAGCATGCGTATACATATGTTGTTTAGGACAAAGCCTGGCACACAGAACATGCTGTTCTCCGAACATTTCTGGTTCTCTCTCTTCAGGCACATGGAAGAAGCACAAATCCCTGCATTCCCAGTTAAGCTATGGGTGAACTTGTGACTGACTTTGGGCAATAAAATGTCAGTGGAATTGACATGTGTCGGTATCAGAGGGAAGCTTTTAGAGCTGGAACTTCCTTCAGTGTTCTTGCTTTTCTTATACCACCAAGACCAGCAATGATCCAGACAGTGGTGGCTCCATCTGTGTGGGTCTTAAAGAGGTGTCATCCTGAGCAGAATCCCCAGGAAACCCTGAGTGGATAGTAAGTAGGAGTGAAAAATACATCTTCTTTATTTGAAGCACTGAGATGTTGGGGTTGTTTGTTACTGCAGCACAGCCTAGACTCTCTCGGACAATATTGTGTCTGTTATTTTTTGTCATAGTGGTGATTATTATTATTGTTATTACATTATGCCATCCTCTCTAGTGTCTGTGAAGAGATAAAATAAATGCCCAGGTTGAGCCTGCAATGCACCATATATTGAAGATCCGTTATATGGACCATGAGGTGTGATTCAAAGAGCATTTACCACATTTTATCTGGAGACCCCAAATGGCCTCAAGTCAATCCTCATAGGAGAAAAGAGAAGGGATGTAGGCAAGGCCAAAGCTATTTAATCACACTTACTAATTTCAAGGTAAAAATTGGGTTTATAGCATTATAAAAGGAAAGAGTACTCCCTTGCCTAACTCCTTAGGAGACAGGCCTGAATGTCATTAGTGGTTTATTTCTCTAGGGAATTAACTGCTTGGTTTCCTTCAAAGTTTAATTAAATTGTCACATAACACATAAAATAGCAAATAAAACAAGCTTTCCCCATGTCCTGGTGTTAATTTTATGTCATCAAAATTGTTTAGCTTGTTAGCTGCCTAACTTCGGCTGCCCTAGTTACCGATTAAGGGTTCTGTGTGAACGCTTCTTCCTCATTTAAATGCCTGCTCTGGCTGCACTCCTGTTAAACTTTTCATTTCCTTAGGGTGGCAACTACTAATTTTTTTAATAGGCTCTTGTTCATTTAAGTTTTATGCTGTGCAGTTTTTGATAGGAGAAGAAAATTCAAAAAGTTTGGCTCAGAGAAAAAGTGTCAACAAGCTGAAGCATTTGTGGAAAGGAATTCTGTGTATGATCAGCTCTAACCTGCCCATTGGGCAGATGGAGAAACTGAGGCTCAGAGAGATGGACTGAGCTGCCACTGGTCCCATGATGAATAAATGGAAGAATGGGGTTATAATCCAGGAAAGCAGTTTCTAAGGATGATGCTTCATGAACGTACACAGCTGCTGTTTTATCTAATACCCTCTTCTCTGTTGAATGCTTTCCTCACTTAGGGACTCAACATCTCTTATGCAGAATACTGATCTCATGTCTTTTTCATTCACCTTCTTGGGTATAGACATACTGTCAGGTGGGAACTCTTATCTATCCCCCATCCTTCCTCTCTCTTCTCTGCCCCACAGCTCAGTTTTCATAAGAATGAGGAGACCCCCATTCTACTCCCAGAAGGTAGCAAAGTTGACATAAATATCTCAGTCATCCAGCCCACGCACCCCCGACTCCTCCCGAAGAGGACAGGAGTGACCCATCTGGAGCCTGACACTCTACTCCCAGAAGGTAGCAAAGTTGACATAAATATCTCAGTCATCCAGCCCACGCACCCCCCGACTCCTCCCGAAGAGGACAGGAGTGACCCATCTGGAGCCTGACACACACTGGACTGCATGAACGGAAGGTGGAGCCACCGCCTTGCAAAGCCAGTGCAGGCCTGGACGTTGACTCTCCCACCTGGGCTCCACCAGACACTAGACGTGTGGACAAGGGCGTGCCTTGTATTCCAAGGGCTGAACAATGTCTCCTCAGTAGTAGTTCATGCTCTCACCACGTGGGATCTGTCTTCCAGAGTTGGTGGGTGGTAGGAGAAAGCCTGGTTAACTGGGTTCAAGCTGCCTTCTTGGGTTTAGCTCAAGCAGGGAGCTCCGAAGGTTGAGGCACAATGGGAACTGATCTGGCCCAATAAGGGATATTGCACTGGGATTTCCAAGTCCATTTCTGAAGTGGTGGAACCTTAGAAGATGAGTGGTTGCATCCACAGATTTCTAGGGTACATTTTTCTCTGTTTCATCTTCCCCACTGACATCCAAGCTATTGCTGGTTGACTTATAAATCCTTCAGTATGTCCCCCGGGCCTAAACAGACGTGTGGACAAGGGCGTGCCTTGTATTCCAAGGGCTGAACAATGTCTCCTCAGTAGTAGATCATGCTCTCACCACGTGGGATCTGTCTTCCAGAGTTGGTGGGTAGTAGGAGAAAGCCTGTTTAACTGGGTTCAAGCTGCCTTCTTGGGTTTAGCTCAAGCAGGGAGCTCCGAAGGTTGAGGCACAATGGGAACTGATCTGGCCCAATAAGGGATATTGCACTGGGATTTTCAAGTCCATTTCTGAAGTGGTGGAACCTTAGAAGATGAGTGGTTGCATCCACAGATTTCTAGGGTACATTTTTCTCTGTTTCGTCTTCCCCACTGATATCCAAGCTATTGCTGGTTGACTTATAAATCCTTCAGTATGTCCCCCGGGCCTAAATTTGTGATAAAATCCAAACTGTTTAGAATGTTGGAAAAGGACTTTGCTTATACAGCCCCTCTCCACCTATCCACCAGTCTTCCTCCCCTTTCTCCTCCTGTCAGCCCACCTCTCAGCCATGCAAACTCACGGGAAGTGTACTCTGACATATTGAGATTCTGCGTATCTGGGCCTGGAAACATCTCTCTGCATGGATTCTAAGCCCACATCTGCTCTTCTTCATCTCCTCCCTGATAGACACACAACTCACTGCTTGGGAAACTTCTACACTGTCTTCCAGAATATGCTGACATGTCAGACTGTCAAACAGAAGGCCAAGTTCCAAGTAAGTAGAGTAGCGGTGACTTCAAGTCCAAGGAAATAAAGACCACGTGTGAGTGATTTTAAACTCTTCTTTCACTTTCTCTCTTTTTAATTAAAACTTTAAAAAGAAACAGCATCTCTTCCTCTCCCCTTCTATTTCCTGAGGTCAGGGTCAAATTATACCCTGGACCTGAATGGCCTGGTTTGTCATTTTAACTTAGTATTCTATTGAGATAAAGTGGGGATACCCCAGGTTGTGATAGAGTTCTTTCTCATCCCTATTTCTGAGCAGAAAAAAATATAATACCTTGAATGTCATAAACTCATACATAGCATCATAAATTCATTCACTGATTTTATTCAACAAATGTTTAATAAGCACCTACTTTATGTCAAGCCTTCTGCTATTCCTTGAGGATTTGAAGATCATTAAGATATATCTCTGTGTCTTAAAGTTCACAAATTAGAGGAGACAGAATTTCAATAAATGTAATGCAATATAATGGGGTGATAGACAAGGTTCGATAGGGCCACAGAGAAAAGAAAATTTCAGCCTCAGTAGGGTAGGTAGAAAATTTTCAGAGAGGAACTAAAATTCAAACTGGGCTTTGAAGAATGAGTCACAACTTGCTAGGTGAAGAGGAAAAGATGACGTGATCCACACATCTGAACACATGTAAGTGCTGGGGCGTCGCTGGGGGGAGACAGCTGGGGACTGCAGGGGCGGGGGACGGTGTCAACAGAATTCTCTACAATCCTGTGTCCAGAGATTTGTAAACTGTTCAAAGACCCACTTCTGTACAAGCCAGCATGAAGCCTTAGCAAAGATCTCTACTAAGATGGAAAGAGTGTTCTTTTCAGCCATGATTTTCCGTAACTTCTAAAATGATGATGCTAGTAACTAATATTGGAAACAGAGGTCTTGCTATGTCTCAAGCACTCTGCTAAGTGATTTCAGCTCATTATCTAATTGAATACTCACAAAACATCTGTAGGGTAAATGCTCTGATTCCAACAGTTATTTCTTACTTAAAACTCTTGGGACTAAGTCAACAGGTAATAGGGAATATTTTTAATTATTGGAAAAATAACAATTTGAGGGCTGGGAGGAGAAAGAGAGGTGATGTGGCTGGCAGAAGAGGAGCTGCTGAAGACAGAAATGCTGGTGTTCAGACATGTGGGCAGCTGTGAGAGGCACCTGCCAGAGTAGGGTGACAGTGTCCTGCTAAGAGCTTCTGTGCTCTGGTATGAAGTTTTCACAGGAGGAGCTAAGCTGATAAAAGTCACTTTCATTATTACCCTGCAAAGTAGACCCAGGTAATGTACCCCCCCCCCCAGGTTTAGGACACTAGCTCCTGTCATCTCCTGTCCTAACCCTGCTGTCATGTCCTTCCCTGGCTGAGTGTTGGACTTTGGCATGTCCTCTGATGTACCTGCCTCTGTACCTCCAGCAGCCAGATACAACCCACTTGGACCCACAGATGCCCCAACTCTCTCCACCACTTCTGATTCTAGATGTAAAACTTCACCGTGAGACATGGGCCTGGCTTTCTTGGTGGCTACCTGGAGAGGTTAAGCAACAGCACCTGGAAGTACAGACGAGCTATCATGCTATGAACCAGTGAAGTGCTACCATTTACCCTGCTAAAGATTTCCCTGTGCCAATCATACAGCTATGTTTTTCTGTAACACCAGCCAGCTCGGTAACCTGCCCCTGGTATTTGCTTTTTCTCTACCTGAGACTCACTTTTCCTTTTCCCTCTCTCTTATTACCCTGGGGTTTACCCTCCCAATAAAGCCTTAACATGCTATTTTGACCTCAGCTTTTATTTTCTAGCAGAAGAAAATAAAGACAACCTGATTAAACATTAATCTTGAGCAAGGCTTAGCCAAAGAGAATAATCAGAGAGGTTATTCAAAGTGTTTCACCTCAAAGGCAGCCAAGGTATTCTTCATTCCAAACTACTGGTACCTGATTAAGCAGAAATAAATATGATATTTGAGATCAAACAGACCTAATTTCAACATTCGGTTCTGCCATGTACTTGGCCCGGCCAAGTCACTTATTCTCTCTGAACTTTAGTATCATTAACTGAAAAATGGTTACAACAACGTCTGTTTAATAAGCCATTTCTAAAAGACAACATATAAAGAACGAGCACATTGTTTAGCTTGATAGGGAGTCAATAAATATTAGCTTTCCCAGTTTTGGGTCTTAACTCACAGGCATCGTGAGAGCTGTGCAGATCCTAATATTAGACGTCCCTAGCTGCTGCTTTCTGTTTAAGTTCTAGACATGGAAGCCATACGATAGAAGGGATCAGTGGTGGCTGCCAAGGACAGTACATTTTAGGAGTGGCATCCACCTGGCAAGGGACTGACATTTCTGGCACCCACGTGGTCCATTTCCTCCCAAATGCCTGACACATCTCAGAGACCTATGTCATTCGTCAGAACTGTCTGGCCAGGGGAACATCTTCTGTGTGTGGCTTCTACCTCTGCTCTCCTGTTGACAGAAGACAAATGAGAAAATATAATTCATAACCATTTGCACACAGTACAGAAAAAGCAGCTTGGTATTTAATTTGGCAGTCCTGCCCAAAGAACTTCTCCTGAATCTTAGGATCAGGCTCTGTGAATAAATCGTCAGTTCCAACCTTCTGTGTAGGATATTCTTTTCCATTGAATCCAGGAATATATCTACATAAATATGAATATCAGCATGCAAATGCATGGAAATGAGACCCAAATGGGGCTAAATATAGGGTTGTAAAAGAAAATTAACTTGTATATGTGAGTATAGACATGCTCTATGTGAAAAAGGCATTTAGTTATTGTTCTCTATATTCATGAAATCTACTCAGAGGAAATTGTCTGCGAGAGAGATCTTAATTAAGCATGAGAAAGAGCAACTTCATTTTCTCAGAGTGGAGAGGTAAACAAAAATCTAGAATGGGCCGTTGAGGAAGACTGTGGCACCTCTGCCCAGTCCATTTGAGCTAGAACATAGAAAATATTTAGACACCAAAGTGCCTGGTAATAGGCACAAAGATAGAAAAGATGGCTTCAACTCACAAGATTTCAAGGCAAGGAGAGATCTGAGTACTTTTGAATCTCAAGCCCTTCCTCTACCCTATTTTAAATGGAAGAACTCTAAGGCCCAGAGAAGTTAAGTGAGTCACCTGGGGGCATAGAGCTATGTCAACCTAACTAGTCAAAGAGCTGTGATGAAACTAACCCAGAGCAGCCGAAGGGTTCTAGGGGCCATGAGCTGCATGTCTCGCAAGCTAAAGGCACGTAGGGTTTCCAGCCAGAGATGCCTCAGCCCTTTACCCCTCAGGACTTCCACCATTCCGATGCTGATGGAATGTTCTGGAAAAAGATTACCTGGGGAAAAGCAAGGAGAGAGATGTGGGAGAGAGCAAAGGGAAGAAAGGGAGAGAGAGCGAATTCTGTGAGTCAGAGAAGTCTATTGGCAATTTCAGTTTCTGATGAGAGATGTGACAATGTTCACTCCAGTCTGGGGCTAATTCTTGCCACGTGGCAATGCCCCACCCAAGCTGAACCTTGGTCCCTGTGTGAACCTGACAGTGCTGCTGCTGTATCACACCTAAAGCTACCATAACCTTGTGAGAGGAAGATCAGAGAAATACTCAGAGTAGACCTGCACAAAGATACACCTGTCTCTCCTCCTAAATGAGAAGTCCTTCTGGAGCGAGGGTAAGCAGCTGTCTTATTCATCCAAGTAAGCCCCTCAGCACACTTAATAAAGGGCCATGTTAATAATGGACTCTTAGATACCCCCCCCCAACATCCCATAATTAACTCACTCAGCCTTAACTGAGCTTCTCTGGCTTGACTACCAGAATGTGGCTGGATCACATCTTTCAAAGGACTTCTCAGAACAGTGGTATTTGAGCCAGAAAGAAAAAGAGAGATGGTTGGGTCACAAGAGGCTTTTGGATCCTTCCCTCTCTCATTTAAAAGGAACCATGAGCAGAGAGCACCTTTGCTGGACCTGACCTAAGGAAATAAGCCATGTTTAGATCCACTTACTTTCCATGTGGGCACAGGAAGGAGGAAGAGAAAGAAACAGAAAAACATGGGCTCTTGCCCTTCTAGCAGACAGACCTGACCTCTGGTCCAAGGTTACCCAATGTTTGTCTTGGGTTCTGATAATCCAATTTTTCCTCCTCCCTTGACACATGTGCTTGTCAGGAAGTAGGTGGGCAAAGGCCCAGGCAGGAGCAGATGGCTGAGAGCCCACCTCGCCCACGCATGGTATCCAACATGAAAAATTTTGCACATAGAGATAATAAAACAAGTTAATAGAAATAATGGATAGTATTTATTGAAGTAACATTGAGGCATGCATTGAAAAGTATCTGGCATATAATGCCTACTTTACATATATTATCTATTTTAATCATCACAAAGCCCCAAGAGGTCTGCACTATTAATCTCATTTCCATTTTACGGATAAAGAAATTGAGATACAGGAAGAGTATGATCTGTGATCCAGAGAAGTACAGAATGTTCTAGAAGCATGAAGCTGTTGCTTTGCTTCCCACGGATTTGTCACCCCTTTTTCCCTGGGTGATGGAACCACCAAAGATTACTCAAAGCCCATCTCTTCTGAGCAGTGAGAAGCCCCAAAAAGGGGTTAATCTCCCAGAACCCTCAAGAGAGAGGCTTTCCTTCCATTTGGGAAATTAACCACAAATTGGGGTTCTCTTCCCACATTTATTCTCCATACCAGGAAGTTCCAGGAAGAGGACATAGGTGTGGTTTTTGCTAAGTACAGTTTAACAACTTTAACAATAGAAACTGGTAACATTCAGTAAGGTGACATTCTGTAATGATATTAAGTTGATCCACTAACAAAAGCTTGATTTTAGCAAACCTTCTCTTCTTACAGCAATTTCCCAGTATCTTTACATATCAATCAGTAACCTGTCTGTCTTTGAGCCAGCAACCTCGCTGTGCTACAGTTTTTTATCTTACAACAGAGACTATATAGCCTGGGGAAAATTCCCTGTCCTTTGCAAGGTCAGTATTTGAAACTGCAAGGCTTTGGAGAACCAGGCCCTGTGAAGTACATTTGCTTTATACTTCACAGAAAGGTGAATGGGGAGGGAGAGAGGGAGCTCACACGACCTAATTGAAGGGAACAGAGAAATATCATAAAAATGGTAACCTTGGAGTCATTGTTGACTCTTTTCTTTCTCTCATTCTCCACTTTCAGTCTTTAAGAAAATCCTTCAGCTCCACCTTCAACATATTTCCATTTTGTGACCACCTTCCACTGCTTTCATGGTCACTACTCTCTCCTTCCAGATCTGCAGTCACCTCCTAAGTGGTCTCCCTGCTTCTGCTCTTACTCCTCTGCAGCCAGTTCCAGCACAGCAGGAAGACCCAGCCCATGAAGATGTAACCAGTTCACATCCCTCTTCTGCCAGGAGACTTCACATGGCTTCCTGTCTCCCATAGAGTAAAACCAAAATCCTTAAAATGGCCAAAAGTTCATACAAAATCTGACCTCCATTCTCCTCTCTCTGTATTTCTGTCCTTTTCTTTGCTATGCTTCAGACACACTGGCCTCCTCCTTGTCCCTGGAACAGACCAGAACCACCCCTTCCTCAAAGCCTTTGTATGGTCTGTTTCCCCTTCCTGGAAGGCTCCTCTGACAGATATTGATAAACCTTGCTGCCTTCCAATATTTTCTCAAAAATCATCTCTCTCTGGATACCTTGTCTAAAATTTCCCTGCTAATTTTTCTCCTTAGCAATAATTATTAGCACTATTTATCATATTTCATTATTTGTAAGATAATTTTATATATGTATATATTTTTTTTCACATCTTCAAAATCAAGATGTATCTTGCAATTGATTGTGTGTCCTGGCTTGGGTTCCCCTAAGGAACAGGCTTGGGTCTCGGGCCCTAAATATCAGCACTCATCTCCAAGTGTCATTAAAGTCAATCACACTTTAGAGTTTGTCTGTGCTGTCAGCTAAGCAGCCTCTCATGGCATCCGTGTAGTCAAGCAGATAAAACCTCACCATGATACATATCCACGGTGCATGTGGCATGCAGGACTCTGAATGCAGGTGTTCACAGCAGCTTCACTGAAATCACAAGTGTCTACTTAAGCTGGCATATCTTAGTTTATTTGGCATTAAATTTCTTTCCCAGTGGCCCATGAAACAGTGGGGCATTCTACAATCAATGATATCTTTGAGTTGGTGAAAGATGATCATTTTCTTACTCGCCATGCATCTCTGCCACTAGAAACCAATCTCCATGATAGCATGTAGTTCTCCAAGATGGATAAAAGGACAAATTGTCCTTTCTGATATTCCTGATGCACAGTAGGACTTCAATGATTTTATTGTTAAGTGAATAAATGAATCCTATATGCAAAAGCAACTAAGTAAACTATCATGAGGTTCTTCCCTTGAAACTCCAACCATAGACAAGTTTAGTATTAGCAGGATAATCTAAGTCACTTTGTAGCCAGAGATGGTCCTCTTGATTTGGTTAGTAACATTGGCCTCCAGGAAAGTTCCAATATCCCCTAGCCAACATCTGCCCGAAAAGGAGTCCTGAAATTTGCCTTAAACTCTTCTGTCCACCACTTTGCATTGAAAAATTAATAAGCATAACATGGCTGTGTTTAAGAGGGGACAAGTCACTCCCCCTTTTGGACTTCTGTGTCCTTAGAAATAAAGCATGATCCATCAGATCCCTGATGTCTTCCCTACCTCTAATGTTTAGTGGGTCAATAGGATTCCATTTGCTAGATGTCCCATCACTGTTCTCTCCAGTAACAAACTCAGCAAACCCAGGTCTCTTCCTGTAAGACACACTCAGAGCTCCTACTGTATATTCAAGTGTGAGGAAAAGAAGTATTTTAAAGAAGAAAAAGCTTCCCAAAAGTTCCCATTTTGCCTGTGACTAACCATTTTGACTCCCCAAAGAATTCTTATGTTTTCAAAATTCCCAAATGAAACACTGAAATTTTCTTTAGTCTTTTAGCTCTTTGGCCTATTACAGCACCACAGACAGCTTCATGTGAGTCAGTGTGCTGACTGCTGGTGTCTATAAAGCAGAGAGGAGATGGATGAACTATACTGTTGCCCTCCTTCTGTCCAAGCACCCTCTGTTCTGATGCAAAATCCTCTCTGCTTCTGAAGCCTCTTCTACAGCTCCCCTGTGTCCACAGCATAAAACCACAACTCTTTAACTTCATGAAAGTCTCCTCACCCTCAGCCTCAGCTTACCCTCATCAGCCTAACCTCACATAACTGTCTTGCACTTATCCAATGCCCCAAGCAAACTCCATTTCTGAAAAAAAAATACAAAAAGAATGACTAGTTCTCCAACTGATAGGATAGAGGTTCAGGAGATGTGAAAATCAAAATCAACTACTCAAGATGAAGCTAAATGAAGTGTTAATCACCATAAATGCAATACTCCTCATGGACAAGCAACTTACACCAAAAGAATAACATGTTGCCCTTCAAAATGTGATATAAGATGTGATATTTTATAACCTGTGAAATTACCTTACATGGAATATGTTGAAATAACAGTTATCTAAAATTTATTGCATGCCAATCACATGCCAGGCTCTGAGTTGGCACATTCACATATATTAGCTGATACTATTTTGGTATGTATTTATTACATTGTACAACATGATGTTTTGAAATATGTATACATTGTGGAATGGCTGGATCTAGTTAATTAACATACGCATACTTACTTTTTGTGATAAGAACACTTAAAATCTAATCCCTTAGCAATTTTTAAAAATAAAATACATTGTTATTAACTATAGTTACCACAATGTACAATAGACCTCTTGAAGTTATTCCTACCTAACTGCAATTTTGCACCCTTTATATTAGCTGATTTGATCTCCCCACCCCCTAGAGGTGGACTTTATCATTTCCGTTTTACAAGCACAGCCTCCAAGATTCAGACAAGGGCAAGGCCATATGACCTGTCAAGCAGAATCTGGGATACAAACCCAGGTATAATTCCAATGTCCTTGCTCTTCTCCCTGTATGACATACTGTCTACGATTTGATCTCCCCACCCCCTAGAGGTGGACTTTATCATTTCCGTTTTACAAGCACAGCCTCTGAGATTCAGACAAGGGCAAGGCCATATGACCTGTCAAGCAGAATCTGGGATACAAACCCAGGTATAATTCCAATGTCCTTTCTCTTCTCCCTGTATGACATACTGTCTACAAATATGAATTTCAAGTAGGATCTATGTGAAATAGAATGAACAATGGTATGTACATATACATTTTAAATGCAGAGATTTAAAGTATCACTCCTGGTGTCCTAAAAGTTAACACAGTCTTTCCCTCATTGGCCTTTCTCAAGATCAATTATGTTTTCTCCATTTGACAGATGAGTAAATCTAGAAAGGCCTGGTATGGTTATTGATTTGCTTCAATCAGCAGATCCTTTTCATTTTTGCTTTGGTATAACATAACAACTCTAACCTAATTGACACCATATGTATTCATTAGGAATGCTTTTGTCTGCAGGTAATAAAAAAACCAACTTAGAGTGGCTCTGAGCAATAAGGAAGACCTTAAATTATCTCATAGAACCAGAGTACTGGAGCTTTTGTTCTGGGGCTCAGCAAAGACTGAAACTCTTTCTATCCTTAGAGCCTTGACTTTTTTTCTTTTCCCCCTCTCCTTGTCTATTACCTTAGGGTTACAGGACAGCTTCTCCAACTTCAGGCTCATATCCTTTTGATAAAAACCTCTCAGGAAAAGAGGAGGATGTGCTAAATGCTTTCTCTCTTAAAGCTCTGTCTTTGTATTTGGAAATGAAGCTCTTTGCAGGGTTTTCTCTTATGTCTCATTAGGCAGGATTAAAGTTATATATTAAACCAAACACTAACAAAGAATATAAAATTTCCACAGCAGCTTTAGATCAGTGAAGATTGATTCCCCCAGGGACTAGAAAAAGATCACATAAATGCCTACCAGTCAGGCTGAGACTCCAACGTGGGTCTTCTAAGTACTCGTCAAGAATGACTACAGAAGTAGCTGCTACAACCTAAGCCTGGCCAGGAAGAGCGACCAGCAAATCAGCAGCTCAGCTTTGAAGGCAGCTTTCATTATTCACTAAAGTATATTTTGAGACCCATGCTTTAATGCACAAAATAGGAATGGGTGATAGTCCCAATGTGTTTTTCAAAGCCAATCACAAGTCCTCTCTCCAGATGAATGGGAAAACAATTATTCGGACCATGGCTCTTGGCCTAAATACCAATTCACTGGGATTGACTCAGTCATGAGATTCTCAGGTTTCCTCACCATCCAAATCCAGTTCAAGATAGACCCAACCACGAGCAGCTCTATCCAAATAGATCCAAGCTGGGTATCAACACAGATTCAACTGAAGTGAAGTGAAGAGCCTGCATCTGGAGTCAGGACTGGGTTCAGTGCCAGGCTCTGCCACTTGCAGCCTTTCTGAACCTCAGCTGTTCTGTATAGAGACAAGAAGCCCTTTCTAGGCAGGGACTGTATCATGATCGTCCCTCAAGACTCAGTTCATACCGAGTGCCTAGCACACCGTTGGGACTCGATAAATATCATTTATTCATTCATTCAGTGCCAGGTTTTATCTAGGTGGTAGGGATACAGTAGTGAATAAAGCTTATATATCATACGTCCATAGCATACAGTCTAGCCGGCAGCTGACACAGATAAGGAAATGAGGAAATAGCAGGTGCAGTAGAGTATGATACGTGTCTCTATGGGGAGAAGGGGGTCCTGCAGCAGCACATAGGAGGGCCATGAAGTGTTCACGTATGAGGTGATGTGTAAGTTGGGCTCTGAAGCATGAGTGGAAGTTAGCCAGGTGAAGACGGAGGGAAGAGGGAGAAAACCCCAGGGGAATGGAATAAAGATTTGGAAACTTGATGTCTTTGACTAAGTACAAATAATTCAAATTGACTAGACTGTAAAGGACACATGAGTTTGCAGTTGGCAATTGGGTGGGGGTGCTGACTGGTATCAGGGGAGGTGACAGTAGCAAGACATGGGGCTGGAGAAGCAGACAAAGCCAGATCATAAAGGACTTTAGACATCCCGCAACAATGTTGGTTCAATATCCCAAATACGAGGAAAGGCTTTGAGCAGAGGAATAAGATGATCATATTTGCATGTTTTGAATATCAGTTTGGCTGCTGTGTCAAAAAATGGATTAGAGGAGGCAAAGACTGGTGATATGGAGAATAATTAAAAGTCTGTTAAGGTAGGCCAGGCTAGACATGATGGAACAAAAGTGTAAAATGCAAATGACATTACCTGACCCATCTATGTCACTGGCAGGTTTATTCATTCATCCTGTATTCACTGACTGACTCATTCACTCAACCGTAATTTACTGAGCCCCTTCTCCTACACACCTGGCCCCCTGCCTCAGGGATGGGTCAGTCTCCATCTCTGCCACCCAGGGTCACAGTCTAGAGGAAGAGACAGACTGGTAAACCAACCATCAGCTCAGTGTGATGAATGTTATAAGAATAGAGTGGTAACATGGGCGTTTTGCAGTTTTCTTTTGCTTATTTAGCTTGCCTTTTCCCTTTTCTCCTGATAATGGAAGCTCTCCTTCCTGTGGGGAATCCATTCTATGTGGTTTGAGTCTGGCCAAGCAACAAGCAAATTTGTTCCCCTGACCGCAGAGATAATTTAAGTTTTGGCATATAAATCTACCAGGACAGCCAAGGGCTCACCACGATATCTAGTATTTATACGCTGAAAGGGAGAGAGGGTCTCTCTACTTAGGATTCTGACATGTAGGGCAATGAAGACTTGGCATTGCCAAGGGCCAATTTGCCTCAATATTCAAAAATCTTGCTAAGATTAAAGCTGGGTTAAGCAGAGCCAAAAGGGAGAGAGAGAAAAAGTACACCGATGCCCTAATTATAACATTTAAGCCTTAAAATAATTCCCATCATCTCCATATCCTAGTTACATGAGCCAACAATTTGCTTTTATGATTACATGAGCTTGAGTTGAGTTTCTCTCATTTACATCCAGAAGGGATCATATATAAATAGATCCATGGGAACACAGGGGATGAGGAACATAAAGTTGCTCACAGAAAAATAACGAGTTTCCCAGAAATGGTGGTCTTGACCTGAATCTTCAGGGGTGAGAGGATTGTCTCATCCAGGTAAAAAGGCTAGAAGAAGGCGGCATTCCAGACAGGAGAAATAAAATATACAAACTTGAAGGCATGAAAGACGAGGCAACGGACAAGGAAGGTTACGTATTTTAACTAGAAGAAGGCGGCATTCCAGACAGGAGAAATAAAATATACAAACTTGAAGGCATGAAAGATGAGGCAACGGACAAGGAAGGTTACGTATTTTAATATGGAACACAAGTGGACATGCATAGTAGGTTGCGGGGTGAGTAGGGGAGGCTGGAGTCTTAGGAAAGAAAAATTGAGAGATGTCTTTTCCTCTTCCTGTCTACACATCTCCCAGAACGCACACATACCCGGACCGAGGAGAGGGCGTGCTCCACGCTGTTCTGGCTTGGCATGAACTTCAGGATCATCCTGGGTTTATGGCCCTCTTATCTTCACATCTGAAATCTGTTTTCACGTCTCCAAGCCTTGCTGATGACATCCCCTGAATTTTCAATTTTCCTCACTCTTTCTATTCTCTGAAACCTTTTAAGATTCAACACAAAGAGGCCTTCCTTGATTTCCCCAGGCAGAATTTTACCTCTTCCTCTGGACTTCCACACCATTGGCCTGTGCCTCTTTTAAACACTTATTTCATTATGTTTCACTAAAACTAATTTTTGCATGCCCCCAATACTAAGAGGTCTTTAGAGCAGGGACCTTGACATATTCATCTCTGAAGAGCCTAGCACAGTGCCTGGCCATTAAAGTTGTGACATAAGTGATTTTTAAAATGGCAAAACTGTTGACAATGAAATTTTAATCTTCTATAAGAGTTTTAGTCTGAGCTCAATAGCAACACCAACAATGAAAATCCAAAGCCTAAGAATATATGTGGACTTTCTGAATTGGGAGATAGTTACAAATCTTTAACTTCCAAAGCTTTCCATTGAAACTGGAGGAAAAGTGAGACGAGTCGTGCTCACTGTATTTCATCCTGGCAGTTTCTGGGCTCAGTTGGAGTCAATGAAGGTATTTAAATAATGGAGGAAACCCCCCCACAAGGCCTTTAGGAGCAAGAAGAAGAGAAGTCAGGGAGTCTGTCTCATGTCTGTGCTTCTGGGACAGGTTTTTAAATGCCAAACAGTCAGCTTAAAAGGGAAAAAAATCCACTTATTCTGCTTCAGATTCGCAAATAGTACATCTGAATCCTTGGCATCATAAAGACAATCACAGAAAGATCAGGTGATTTTTCACCTTTCATGCAGATATTTTAGCGTCAAATAAATTCAATGTATAGAAGGTCTTTCTGCCAAAAAAGACCATTTTCATTGACCATTCAGGAGGGAGAAAACATGAAACAGATTCCTTGGGTGTAAAAGAGTCTGAAAATACACATTTTTGAGCCTGAAAGATTTGGAGCTGTCCTGTGTACCTCTTCCACAAAATGTAAGAAAACATCCAGATTTAGTACAGCACCTTGATGACCTGCCAGCCCCCCAAGGTCATCCAAAGGATTGATAGGCCTCAGTTGTAGGAGCTGTGGCTACCCAGGGAGCCAACTTCCAGGGCCAAGCCGGAGAGGCCAAAGCACTCACTTTTTATGAACTAAAGCACAGGCTTTACAAATAATAGTCATAAAACTTTCATACAAATATGGGTAATGCCTATTCTAAGTTTAAAATAATGATTCACATACTTAGCATAGGACAACTTCACACACACACATTTACACACATGTGTGCATATATAAGTGTGCGTGTGTATATATGTATTTGCATGTTTTGTGGATATGGGCTGGGAGACGCTGTCACAAGGGAAAGACTCTTGGCAAGTTTTCTGCAGTTCTGGGCCACAGCCTTGAAGATCCAGAAGAAAAATATTCTCAGCCTACTCAGAGATGGTCAAACATGAATGTTAGCCTGACACTGACTAAATTAACAGGAGAATAACAACATATTAATCCACGGTAAATGTTTCATTTTAGCAACCAGTATCCTTATGTTTCTTACCCAAGACATTCTGCTTTCCCAATCTTGAGATACAGGGAAAACCACCATAATAATCAGAAGGTTGCTGAGTTATCTCAGTTAGGACTCTCAGTTGCAAATGGCAGAAATCCTGACCCAAATGACTCAGGCAATGGTTTCATGTAGTTGAATATTTCAAAAGAATGTCTCAGGCACTGCCTGATCTTGGCAGGGCCTGGTCACTTCCTGTCCCCATCTCTCAGCTCTGCCTCCCTGCACATGGGCTCCTTCCTCAGACAGGGCACAAGAAGGTTGCAGTGGCTTCATACCTTGCATCCTCTCAAATTAAATACGGCGGATAAACAGGGAGTTCCTTTCCAGAAGTCTGAACAAAATTTTGTCACCTCTGATTGTATCACGTGCTATCCTTGAGCCAGACAAGGTGCCCAGGGAGAAATAATACCCATCTGTGGATCTACTGTACTTATTGAATGCCTGGGGCCTTGCTAACGGCTGAGTCACCCAGTCAGTGCCCTATAGGGGAAGTAAATATCAGCAGAAATAAAATAAAAGAAAATGTTGTTTATCAAAATGCTGTGGGGAGATGTGTTTTTAGAAGGTATTTAGAGAGCCAACTGGGAGTCAACCATGCTCAAGGAGCCTGAAAGCACAGATAGCCGCTGAATGGTCTTCCCAAGAGAATAAAGTCAGGTCCTGTAGAACTCTTGCAGAGTGAGACAGCAAGTCGGATGGGGCTGAGCTCTCAGTGGCCCTGGCTGAGAGCCCAGCACTACACCAGTAGGCCCCTTTCTCCACCTTTCCTTAATGGAAGACTGAGCCTTTGCCTGATACTGCTTAATTATTTTCATTACTAAACAACTCTATTGCTTAATAATGGTTAATTATATATTCAGTAAACAGCAGCATGAAGGGGTGACAGGTCATCAGTCTGCACTGAAGGGAACACATCTTGGTCTAGCCTGATGACAGCCTTTTCTTAATTATTTTCATTACTAAACAACTCTATTGCTTAATAATGGTTAATTATATATTCAGTAAATAGCAGCATGAAGGGGTGACAGGTCATCAGTCTGCACTGAAGGGAACACATCTTGGTCTAGCCTGATGACAGCCTTTTCTGCATAAGAAAAATGCTCAGTCCTTTCACCTCACTGTCTGATTTATCCCCACAAGTAACTGCTTGAAGGTGCCTAGAATAGACCAGCTTTCCAAAAGGAAGAAATTCGGGATCAGAGATGGGAAGCACGAGATCTAACACTTGAACTCTTTATTGACAATTCTATCCAGTAAACATATAAGTTTCACCCTGTTCCCCTTGCCCGTGCAGCCTCACATTGCCTAGTTCTTCCTCAGTCGAGAGTGTTAATTATCCTAACCTTTCCATCCTCATAGAGTGTCAGCGAGGATTCCACATGCTGTCAAAGCAGACATTCTCTAAGTTACAGCCCTAATGATTAACCATGAGACTGCCCTCAAACTATATTTATTAAAGCACTTACAAGCTAACATCAGTGTTATCCTACTTGGCTGCTTTCCTCGGGGCTGCAAGGTGCCACCGCTTGTTAAGGTGATTAATGAGTTAATAATGAAGATGAAGGTTTTCAGGTGCTTGAGCAGAGGTTAACTGTCCACCAGAATGGATTAGCCCAGTCTATCGGGTGGGGCCCTGAGGGAAGTGCTGCTTTATGTTCCCCTGGGGACCTTGTTTAGCACCAACCACCTTGTCATAAGGATATATTAAGGGTAAAGCAATTTTGGCTGCCTGCTCAGAAACGCTGACCACTCTGGCTGTTTGGTGATGCCGAGTTTGCAGAGCTGATCCTACCCCAGTGGAGAGAGAACAGAAGGGGAACAGGATCTCTGGCTTCTCAGCCTGCTCTTGAGCTCATTAATATGTGAACTTTGAGAAGTCACTTCCCTCTGTGCCTCAGTTTACTCATGTATAAAACAAGAGTGTAGGACTAAGTGATCCCCAAGACTCTTTCCTTAAAAGACAATCTATAATCCTATTATTTAAGCCACTAAATAAACTGTCAGTAACAGCAACTCACCATGTCCTTGAGAAGCAGCCCTTAGTCCAAGGCTGGGTTTCCCAATTTGACACAGCAGAAGAATCACCTGAATTCACAGTGTTAAAATCTCAGAGTCTCAGGTACCACCCCAGACAGAAAAGATCATGATCTCCTGGGAAGGACCCTGAAATCAATGTTTTTAATAAATACTTTAGGTGATTCTCATGATCACTTAAATTTGGAAAACACAGAGATAGACTTAATGTGTGCTTATGAAGTCTGTAGAGATCCAAACCACCGTTCTTAAATTTGGCTGCACATGGGAATCACCTGTGAGCTTTTAAAACTTTGCCACCCTGGTGCCATCTACAGAAATTTAGACTGGATTGGTCTGGGCTGCAGCCTGGGCCTTGGGAATTTTAAAGATTCCCCAGTTGATGCTGATATGCAGACAGGGTTGCAAATTTCTGCCCTAAACCCAAACTGTGTGTCATTCCTACATCCTGAACTTTCCACCTCCGCTACCAATGGAATAAGTAAAAGTCGAATGAAGTTCAGATGTCCCTGTAAGGACTATACTGGGCCATCCAGAACCTGGATGAGACTCAGAGAACCAGAGGACCTAATCCTGTTTTCCAAACACCAGCATGGGAACAAGCGATGGGAGCCTTGTTGTGCAGAAAGTGGGTATCAATATCCTCGATATTACAGGAAGATGGGACTCACACTATGTCTACCTATAGCATAAGTGCTCAAATGTATACTAGTTGGTTTGAAATCTAGGAATGATCAAAAGGGTTTTTAGGAGATGGCAGGAATCTTCTCACAGTCCCAAGACACTTGGCTGATAACTGCCTATGGGTGTGTATATATCATTTTTATTCAATTTTTAAAAGGAGAATTAGGTGCATTTCAAAGCTACCATATTTTGAGCTCTAATTATATCCTCTGCACTGGGCTAACCCAACAGTTGCCATCGCTAACCCTCACTCCATCTGCAGAAAGGAGCCATCCTAGCCCATGTTTCTCCGGCAAGGAATCTCAAGTTCAAAGACCTGAAGGTCACTCTTCCAGCACAGAACCGAGGTCCAAGTCCACATCTATCAAACTATGGGCCAGCCCCAGCCCCTATGCCACCAGCCCTCAATTTATTTGGTAGATTGTTTTATTTCTGAGTAATAAAGTCTCTCCCTCTGCCAGTCATTAATTCCATGTAATTTACACAAAAACCCTGTCACTGGAATACTGTCTCTGTGGGAGACATCAGCCCGTGTCAGCCTTTGAAATATCTAGAGCAGGAGCTGGGAGTCTGTCTGTGGGAGGAACTGCAGCACTTAAGTGATCGGCCTAAGTCTATTAAGGGAGAAGCATCCATTTTGAGAGCGACTTGACATTTTTAAAACGTCTACTTGTAACCAACAATATTCTTTCACACCTTTCAAAATCCTCTAAAACTAACAAAATCAGCCACAATGCAGGTGGGCCTATCTTCCGTGTCACTGCCCAGGCAGTGATATTTCAGCACTGAAAAGAGGTGTGTGCGCGTGGATGTGCGTGTGGATGTGTGTATGCGAATCCTCTAAAACTAACAAAATCAGCCACAATGCAGGTGGGCCTATCTTCCGTGTCACTGCCTAAGCAGTGATATTTCAGCACTGAAAAGACGTGTGTGCACGTGGATGTGCGTGTGGATGTGTGTATGCATGTACATATGTGTACACATGTAAGCACGTGTGCATGTACAACTGGGCATGTATCTGTGTATATATGTATACATGCATGTGCATGCATGTGCTTGTGTGTGTGTTTGAATTACATGGAGTGGGAAGGCGACAGGGACTAGGATGCACAGACAAGACAGAAGACCCTCTGAGAATGAAGCGTGCATAGGACAGGAACTGGAAGAACCCAATCCCACCTGCTTCTTTCTTTGTGCAAGAGACTGAAAAGAGCACAGATCTGAAGTCACAATCAGAATCCTAGCATATCTTGAATCCCAGCACATCTCCAGTAATTTATCAAACAGGTTGGGACTCAGAGTCTTCATCTATAATAGAATAAAATAATTAAACATGGAACTGATTCCCACCTTGATCATTGACAACTCTCGGAAAGTCATTTAATTTCTCTGTGCCTCAGTTTCCCCACAGGATTGTTATGGGGATTAAATAAACTAATAAATGTAAAACAAAACATATGGTGTACAATAAGCACTGTTATTGTTATTCCTAACTCAAAAATATTATTGGTTTGCTGCACTTTACTATCAGGGAACAGATTAAAGACATATTTCCTTTAATAGTCAAATCAGAAGAACACCTCCCCCTGATGACTATAGATCAACAGAGTAGCTAATCTTTCTCCTGGGGTTTTCCTCTCCCCAAATTTCTGTGACTGCCCAAACGTTGTTTATAGGTTCAACTAATCCACTCTGGCTGCATATTTTTCTTTCTCCAGCCATCCATTGCTCCTGAGGGTCTTTTACGGTAGAAAGCACCACAGTTTGTTCTATACTTGGGTTCAGTCCTTTCCCTTAACTTCTCCTCAAAATACCTCGGTGTCACATGGGATCCATGCTTGGACATGCTGCTTCCAAGATTTTTCATGGGCCTCACAGCTATTAACCCAGTCTCAGGATTTCTGTTTTGTAGCCGGCAGGCTTCCAAGTGGAGGAGGCATCCAACCCTCACCAAAGAAAAAATCTCCAGCAACTCCTCCTTCCAGGAGAGAGACCAGGCAGCCATTCCTTGGTGCACAGAAAGAAGGTCCCTTCCCCAGTCCCTGCCCACATTCAGAGCATGCTGCCTTCTTTTCTGACCTGGAATAAGAGAAAGCAGGAGAGCCCATTTCTTCAGGAAACATACCGGTCTTCCTTCCACTTACAGGGCAGAGTCAGATCACCAGGGACAGGCAGGGCAATGGCCATCTTGGCATTTCTTTCTCAGAGTCTGAGTTGACAAATAATTTTTTTTTCCCCTTTTTGTCTCTTTTTTTGTGACCAGCAACGGATCGCAACCCTCAGTGTCGCGCCCGTACTGGACCGGGACCGGCAACGGGATTGCAACCCTCGGTGTTGCCCCCGCACCTCGCTCAGCCAGTGAGCGGCCGGTCTGTATGTGGGATCCGACCCCTCGGCGGGAGCGCCGCTGCGCTTCCCAAGCAGCGCACTGTAGCAGTGCGCCACCGGGCTGGCCCTTTCGTTAAATTTTTATTTTGTCAATATACAAT